>NW_024067133.1:0-144949 GCF_015039405.1 Cantharellus anzutake | reverse complement strand
GCGGGCGCTGTAGCGAAGTGTTGCGGAGTTAACCCTTACAATTTCCATTTCGGATCCGTTGTCACAATTCCCCCATTCATTCTATATCTTTTATTGTTTCTCTGTCCCTGATTGGACATTCTTTATTTACAGTTGCCTATCGGCCCGTTTGCATTTCCCCACTGCATTCATTTTATTTCCAGCCCATATAAAATAGAGAAACCTTGTACATAACAAGTTAGTACTGAATAGACCCGTGAAGTGTTAGTTTGAGGTTTTTACAGACCTAGTAGCACCCCTGGACCAAAACCCGACCTCCCAACCTGTACCTGCGCATCACTACAACCCTCCCCCTCTTCTCTGTCTCAAAGTCAAGGCGATCGACCCATTACAACATTTGAAGGAACTGAAGGACCAAATGCTATGGAAAGAATGCAAAACTTGGTGGCAGATCTGTATCTCACGCAGCAAATGCGAGTCCATGACAAGGAATGGACAGTACTGTTGACATGGGAAGTGCAAAGACCGACATATCAGGATGCTATGGAAACTGTTAGTAGGAAAAGGAGACCAGCCAAGGACAAACGATGGAATACTTGTGGCAGACATCGGAACACCATCAAGGGGAGCATTGACACCATTTAGCACATACATAATAACACTATCACATGTAAGAGGATTGGGAAGGAGGACAAAAGGAGAGTGGGAGCAGACAACGGTGGGGGTGTAGTGCAGAATGGAGAAAGTAGACATGTGGAAAGGATCTGGCGAAGATGTAATGAGAATTGAGAAAGAAGATGACATAATTTCAGCATCGAAATTTCACTAATATTGCCATGGTGAAGAGACTCTTTTGGCAGCAACTGTTCCGAGAAAGGAAACACACATAGATCACAAGCGCTGCTAGACTCAACATCACCAATTGTGAGTTGGCCTCAGCATCATCCTGGTTCAGTACAACGGAGGAGGGTGGAGACCATGTGGTGAAGTTAACCTACAAGTTCTCATTTTTATGTTCAGGTGGCGCCAACAGTTATTGTGACAAAGTTTGTGTCACAACTGTGACAAAAGCGGTGATGCACAGGGGGAACAGAGTATGCATCACCGGTTCGGTCACAAATATTGTGACACAAGTTGTCACCACATTTCTGTTCCTCTAAAGGGATCTGTGTGCTTTCGTCAGCTTGAGGAAAGCCTATTGCAATAGAAAGAGTGTCAGCACCTCCAAGAGGAACAGAAGTGCATCTGTCACAAAGTTTTGTCACAAGATTGTGACACAAACGGTGATGCATACTCTGTTCCTCCAAGGGGAACAGAAATGTACCACTATGCTTTCGTCAGCTTGAGGAAAGCCTATTGCAATAGAAGGAGTGTCAGCACCTCCAGGAGGAACAGAAATACAGTGACAACTTGAGTCACAATTTTTGTGACACAACAAGCGGTGATGCACACTCTGTTCCTCCAGGGAACAGAAAATGCAGTGACAACTCATGTCACAATTTTGTGACTCAACCGGCGATGCATACTCTGTTCCTCCAAGGAACAGAATGCTCTGTGACAATATTTGTTACAATATTGTGACACAAGCGGTGATGCACACTCTGTTCCTCTAGGGGGAACAGAAATGCCTCTGTGACAACATTTTGTTACAATATTGTGACACAAACGGTGATGCATACTCTGTTCCTCCAAGGGGAACAGAAGTGCATCTGTGACAACTTGTGTCACAATGTTTGTGACCGAACCGGTGATGAGTACTCCGTTCCTCCAGGGGGAACAGAAAATGCAGTGACAACTTGTGTCACAATTTTTGTGACTCAACCGGTGATGCATACTCTGTTCCTCTAGGGGAACAGAATGCCTCTGTGACAATATTTTGTTACAATATTGTGACACAAGCGGTGATGCATACTCTGTTCCTCCAGGGGGAACAGAAGTGCATCTGTGACAACATTTTGTTACAATATTGTGACACAAACGGTGGTGCACACTCTGTTCCTCTAGGGGGAACAGAATGCCTCTGTGACAACATTTTGTTACAATAGTGTGACACAAGCGGTGGTGCACACTCTGTTCCTCTAGGGGGAACAGAATGCCTCTGTGACAACATTTTGTTACAATAGTGTGACACAAGCGGTGGTGCACACTCTGTTCCTCTAGGGGGAACAGAATGCCTCTGTGACAACATTTTGTTACAATAGTGTGACACAAGCGGTGGTGCACACTCTGTTCCTCTAGGGGGAACAGAATGCCTCTGTGACAACATTTTGTTACAATAGTGTGACACAAGCGGTGGTGCACACTCTGTTCCTCTAGGGGGAACAGAATGCCTCTGTGACAACATTTTGTTACAATAGTGTGACACAAGCGGTGGTGCACACTCTGTTCCTCCAGGGGAAACAGAAAATGCAGTGACAACTCGTGTCACAATTTTTGTGACTCAACCGGTGATGCATACTCTGTTCCTCTAGGGGGAACAGAATGCCTCTGTGACAACATTTTGTTACAATATTGTGACACAAACGGTGATGCATACTCTGTTCCTCCAAGGGGAACAGAAGTGCATCTGTGACAACTTGTGTCACAATTTTTGTGACCAAACCGGTGATGCATACTCTGTTCCTCTAGGGGGAACAGAATGCCTCTGTGACAATATTTTGTTACAATATTGTGACACAAGCGGTGATGCATACTCTGTTCCTCTAGGGGGAACAGAATGCCTCTGTGACAACATTTTGTTACAATATTGTGACACAAGCGGTGGTGCACACTCTGTTCCTCCAGGGGGAACAGAAAATGCAGTGACAACTCGTGTCACAATTTTTGTGACTGAACCGGTGATGCATACTCTGTTCCTCTAGGGGGAACAGAATGCCTCTGTGACAATATTTTGTTACAATATTGTGACACAAAAGCGGTGATGCACACTCTGTTCCTCCAGGGGGAACAGAAAATGCAGTGACAACTCATGTCACAATTTTTGTGACTCAACCGGTGATGCATACTCTGTTCCTCTAGGGGAACAGAATGCCTCTGTGACAATATTTTGTTACAATATTGTGACACAAGCGGTGATGCATACTCTGTTCCTCCAAGGGGAACAGAATGCCTCTGTGACAATATTTTGTTACAATATTGTGACACAAGTGGTGATGCATGCCCATTCAAAAATTTCCACTATGCTTTCGTCAGCTTGAGGAAAGCCTATTGCAATAGAAGGAGTGTCGGCACCTCCAGGAGGAACAGAAATACAGTGACAACTTGAGTCACAATTTTTGTGACACAACAAGCGGTGATGCACACTCTGTTCCTCCAGGGGGAACAGAAAATGCAGTGACAACTTGTGTCACAATTTTTGTGACTCAACCGGTGATGCATACTCTGTTCCTCTAGGGGGAACAGAATGCCTCTGTGACAACATTTTGTTACAATATTGTGACACAAGCGGTGATGCATACTCTGTTCCTCCAGGGGGAACAGAAGTGCATCTGTGACAACATTTTGTTACAATATTGTGACACAAGCGGTGGTGCACACTCTGTTCCTCTAGGGGGAACAGAATGCCTCTGTGACAACATTTTGTTACAATATTGTGACACAAGCGGTGATGCATACTCTGTTCCTCCAAGGGGAACAGAAATGTGGTGACAACTTGTGTCACAATTTTTGTGACCGAACCGGTGATGCATACTCTGTTCCTCTAGGGGGAACAGAATGCCTCTGTGACAACATTTTGTTACAATAGTGTGACACAAGCGGTGGTGCACACTCTGTTCCTCTAGGGGGAACAGAAGTGCATCTGTGACGACTTTTTGTCACAATTTTTGTGACACAAGCGGTGATGCATACTCTGTTCCTCCAAGGGGAACAGAAATGCAGTGACAACTTGTGTCACGATTTTTGTGACCAAACCGGTGATGCATACTCTGTTCCTCTAGGGGGAACAGAATGCCTCTGTGACAACATTTTGTTACAATATTGTGACACAAACGGTGGTGCACACTCTGTTCCTCTAGGGGGAACAGAATGCCTCTGTGACAACATTTTGTTACAATATTGTGACACAAGCGGTGGTGCACACTCTGTTCCTCCAGGGGGAACAGAAAAGGCAGTGACAACTCATGTCACAATTTTTGTGACTCAACCGGTGATGCATACTCTGTTCCTCCAGGGGGAACAGAAAATGCAGTGACAACTTGTGTCACAATGTTTGTGACTCAACCGGTGATGCATACTCTGTTCCTCTAGGGGGAACAGAATGCCTCTGTGACAATGTTTTGTTACAATATTGTGACACAAGCGGTGATGCACACTCTGTTCCTCTAGGGGGAACAGAATGCCTCTGTGACAACATTTTGTTACAATATTGTGACACAAGCGGTGGTGCACACTCTGTTCCTCTAGGGGGAACAGAAGTGCATCTGTGACGACTTTTTGTCACAATTTTTGTGACACAAGCGGTGATGTATACTCTGTTCCTCCAAAGGGGAACAGAAATGCAGTGACAACTTGTGTCACAATTTTTGTGACCAAACCGGTGATGCATACTCTGTTCCTCTAGGGGGAACAGAATGCCTCTGTCACAATATTTTGTTACAATATTGTGACACAAGCAGTGATGCATACTCTGTTCCTCCAAGGGGAACAGAAGTGCATCTGTGACAACTTGTGTCACAATATTTTTGTGACCCAACCGGTGATGCATACTCTGTTCCTCCAGGGGGTACAAAAATGTGCAAGCCAAAGTAAAACTTGCTAGAGTGCCCTACTGCTTGATGCCCTAGCGCTAGGGCAAGCTGAACCTGGTCCCTAGGAATTTTTTGACCCTAGGGCAGGATGACCCAGGTTAGGGCTAGGGATCCTGCCCTAGGGATTTTTCAAACCCTGGAACCCTAGGCCCCCTCTTAACAACATTTTGTTACAATATTGTGACACAAGCGGTGGTGCACACTCTGTTCCTCTAGGGGGAACAGAATGCCTCTGTGACAACATTTTGTTACAATATTGTGACACAAGCGGTGGTGCACACTCTGTTCCTCCAGGGGAAACAGAAAATGCAGTGACAACTCGTGTCACAATTTTTGTGACTCAACCGGTGATGCATACTCTGTTCCTCTAGGGGGAACAGAATGCCTCTGTGACAACATTTTGTTACAATATTGTGACACAAACGGTGATGCATACTCTGTTCCTCCAAGGGGAACAGAAGTGCATCTGTGACAACTTGTGTCACAATTTTTGTGACCAAACCGGTGATGCATACTCTGTTCCTCCAGGGGGAACAGAAAATGCAGTGACGGCTTGTGTCACAATTTTTGTGACCAAACCGGTGATGCATACTCTGTTCCTCTAGGGGGAACAGAATGCCTCTGTGACAATATTTTGTTACAATATTGTGACACAAGCAGTGATGCATACTCTGTTCCTCTAGGGGGAACAGAAATGTGGTGACAACTTGTGTCACAATGTTTGTGACCGAACCGGTGATGCATACTCTGTTCCTCTAGGGGGAACAGAATGCCTCTGTGACAATATTTTGTTACAATATTGTGACACAAGCGGTGGTGCACACTCTGTTCCTCTAGGGGGAACAGAATGCCTCTGTGACAACATTTTGTTACAATATTGTGACACAAGCGGTGATGCACACTCTGTTCCTCCAGGGGGAACAGAAAAGGCAGTGACAACTCATGTCACAATTTTTGTGACTCAACCGGTGATGCATACTCTGTTCCTCCAGGGGGAACAGAATGCCTCTGTGACAATGTTTTGTTACAATATTGTGACACAAGCAGTGATGCACACTCTGTTCCTCTAGGGGGAACAGAATGCCTCTGTGACAACATTTTGTTACAATATTGTGACACAAGCGGTGGTGCACACTCTGTTCCTCTAGGGGGAACAGAAGTGCATCTGTGACGACTTTTTGTCACAATTTTTGTGACACAAGCGGTGATGCATGCTCTGTTCCTCCAAGGGGAACAGAAATGTACCACTATGCTTTCGTCAGCTTGAGGAAAGCCTATTGCAATAGAAGGAGTGTTGGCACCTCCAGGAGGAACAGAAATACAGTGACAACTTGAGTCACAATTTTTGTGACACAACAAGCGGTGATGCACACCTGTTCCTCCAAGGGGAACAGAAATGCAATGCAGTGACAACTTGTGTCACACTTTTTGTGACCAAACCGGTGATGCATACTCTGTTCCTCTAGGGGGAACAGAATGCCTCTGTGACAATATTTTGTTACAATATTGTGACACAAGCGGTGATGCACACTCTGTTCCTCTAGGGGGAACAGAATGCCTCTGTGACAACTTGTGTCACAATGTTTGTGACCGAACCGGTGATGCATACTCTGTTCCTCCAGGGGGAACAGAAGTGCATCTGTGACAACATTTTGTTACAATATTGTGACACAAGCGGTGATGCATACTCTGTTCCTCCAGGGGGAACAGAAGTGCATCTGTGACAACATTTTGTTACAATATTGTGACACAAAGGGTGGTGCACACTCTGTTCCTCTAGGGGGAACAGAATGCCTCTGTGACAACATTTTGTTACAATATTGTGACACAAGCGGTGGTGCACACTCTGTTCCTCCAGGGGGAACAGAAAAGGCAGTGACAACTCATGTCACAATTTTTGTGACTCAACCGGTGATGCATACTCTGTTCCTCCAGGGGGAACAGAATGCCTCTGTGACAATGTTTTGTTACAATATTGTGACACAAGCGGTGATGCACACTCTGTTCCTCTAGGGGGAACAGAATGCCTCTGTGACAACATTTTGTTACAATATTGTGACACAAGCGGTGGTGCACACTCTGTTCCTCTAGGGGGAACAGAAGTGCATCTGTGACGACTTTTTGTCACAATTTTTGTGACACAAGCGGTGATGTATACTCTGTTCCTCCAAAGGGGAACAGAAATGCAGTGACAACTTGTGTCACAATTTTTGTGACCAAACCAGTGATGCATACTCTGTTCCTCTAGGGGGAACAGAATGCCTCTGTGACAATATTTTGTTACAATATTGTGACACAAGCGGTGATGCATACTCTGTTCCTCCAGGGGGAACAGAAGTGCATCTGTGACAACATTTTGTTACAATATTGTGACACAAGTGGTGGTGCATACTCTGTTCCTCCAGGGGGAACAGAAATGTGCAAGCCAAAGTAAAACTTGCTAGAGTGCCCTACTGCTTGATGCCCTAGCGCTAGGGCAAGCTGAACCTGGTCCCTAGGAATTTTTTGACCCTAGGGCAGGATGACCCAGGTTAGGGCTAGGGATCCTGCCCTAGGGATTTTTCAAAACCCTGGAACCCTAGGCCCCCTCTTAATAAAGTTGATTGGACCAAAGCAACAGGGCACATTCTTGGAAAGACAAGTTTCAAATGTACCTTCAATCCCATTCTTTTTGCTTGAATTTTGGCATGCTTGACATATTGTCTGTTTATATTTATTGCTTTATAGTTCAATGATTGCTACATTTGAACTCTTCAAACTTCAAAGGAATGCCATAATAGCATTGGACTACTTTGCTTAGTTATTACATTGGTATAGCTATAAATTGAATAAGTGAATGAAAAAAATAGGTAGAAATGTGGGTTTTTTTGGAGTGGGATATGTTTAGCATAGAGTGGGGAAATAGTTTATTGAGAAACTTTAATTGAGTTTTTTTTAGGGAGGGGTGGGTGCAAGTGAAACTAAAAATAAAATATCTCTGGGAAAAAAATAGATATAAATAGTCGGTCTTTTTCAGTGGCATATGAATAGAATAGAAAATGGAAAAGTATTTTTTAAATAATTCTTTGAAAAAAATTTTTTGAGGGTGCAGGAGGGTGCAAGTGAAATTAATAATGGAATACAGTCATTCACCCCTCAATGAGACACACCCCCCAATGATAAATCACCACATAACTTCCGAGCCCCCCCACCCTTTGTGATGAGATTTGGCATGTATATAAGTTGTTGCTAGGACTACTTATGTATCGAGTTTAATGTCAAGCAGGCAAGAAGTAAAGGAAAAAATCAAGGAAACATAGGGAACTTGGGTGTGAGGAGTCGCCATGCTTGCAACTTAACCACTCCAGTTTCATTGCTCTCTTCATCTTACCAATAGCTAGCCAGACAGCTAGTGAGCAAAAGGCCAGTGTTACATGTGCCAGTATTTGTTTGTTTTGATGAGACACGGAACCTAAGTTGGAAGCATGTTTTCATCCATTACCTGAACAATCTGTAAATTAAATCACCATTCCCACATCCCCCAACCCCAATATTGCTTTGCTTGCTTCTTTTGACAAATGGTCCGGCATGCCAACTCTTTGGAGCGCTGTAGGCAGCTTGCAGCTGAGGCAGCAGAGCTGCACATGCGGAACACCGTCATTTCATATAGATCTCAGGTCCTGGATGCAACACAAAATCACAAAAAAGCTCCCAGCACCAGGGAACATGCTTCTAATTGTGATGTTTCCTATTCTACATTCATGCGGAGGCTGAGTGGTGGGAAAAGTCGGCTTGAGGCCTCAATAAACCGGTCATGGCTGAATCAGATTGAGAGTGACACCCTGGTGGAATTCCTTCTCCTTATGTCTGACCGTGGATTCCCTGCTACCTGTGATCGTGTGAAGGAATATGCCTTGGAAGTTGCCCAGATACGCCACCCAAACCTTACTGGGCTGGGTAAAAATTGGGTTGATGGCTTTCTAGTACGCAACAAAAACCGACTTGATGCCAAGTGGAGTACCAACCTTGAAAGTATTCGGGGTGGTGCTGTAAATCCTGCAGCTGTGCGACACTGGTTCCAGCTGTTACAAGCTCAGTATGACCATTTCAAATTTAGACGTGAGGATATCTACACAATGGATGAAAGTGGCTTCCCATTTGGGACAGGAC
Source organism: Cantharellus anzutake (assembly GCF_015039405.1). NCBI lineage: Eukaryota > Fungi > Basidiomycota > Agaricomycetes > Cantharellales > Hydnaceae > Cantharellus > Cantharellus anzutake. Next base: position 136,073 of record NW_024067133.1, on the reverse strand, counting down.
AAAAGGCCAAAGTCATTGCATGCAAGATGACAAAAATAGCACACATTCAACGTGATGGGAACCGCGAGAATGTGAGCATGATTGTAACTGTCTGTGCAGATGGCACTTCAGTGCCTCCAGTCGTCATCTTTAAAGGGCAGAATGTGAACTCCAAGTGGTTGAAGGACAATCCTTTGGAGGCTGTGCAAGTTTCTTATCCATAATATCACTGCACATGCTTATACTTCCACTTTCTAGGGTCACTGTTTCAGAGAAAGGGTGGACAGACAATGAGATTGGCCTTGATTGGCTTCAAACTCTTAATGCTGCCACACAGGGAAAAGCCGCTGGCCACCCCTGTCTTCTCATAGTGGATGGACATAACTCGCACTACAGCCTTGACTTTATAACCTATGCATGCAACCACAATATCGTCGTTATATGTTATCCTGCACACACAACTCATGTCCTTCAAGGACTCGATGTCGTCATATTCTCCCTCTTGAAGTGGAGCTTCTCTAAACAACGGGACGCATTCAACTTGCAGAATACCCCAAAAAACTGAACAAGTCATCATTCTTATCGGTCTTTGGCCACGCATGGATGGAGGCCGTGAACTCAACTCACATTATCACCAGTTTCCAAGTGACTGGTGTCTACCCTGTTAATCCATCTGTCATCCACCCTGAACAACTTGCTCCAAGCATTGAACATTCCACCCGGGGAGACCTTCCCCTCCCTGTGACCTCACCTGTTAAGCACATTATGCACTTTCATGGTCAGCTGATGGCCCGTGTGTACCAGCGCAATGATACCCCCTCACCGATGGATGACTCACAGGATGTTCAGATGTACCTAGGGGGTCATGATGGAACATACAGCGAAGTGGATAATAATGAGTGTGACAGACTGATCATTAATCCCTTATTGTTTGCTGTGTCTCAGACAACACATGTCCGCACACCACCGCAACCTTCTGGCTCAGATGCTGCAACAGTCAACACTTGTTGTCAAACTCCTACCTTCCCTCCTTCCTACTCTCGGGAAAAGAAGCGTGCTGTTGATGACCTGGAACATATCATGTCATTCTCCTCATCCTCAAATTCTATCGTATCTTCCTCACCTCTTTGTCCAACCTTTAAACTACCCGAACGCGCATATGGGCACCTCAACAATTGGGATCTGATACATGATCACAACTCAGAGCACAAGACTCACCCTGAATTGATGAAGGAGATCGACGAAATGTGACACAAGTTTTGGAAGGCAAAGACACTGGTCGAAAGAGCCGTTAATGTGGTGGATGCAGCAAATGCCCAGTTGGCATTGGGAGGAATGTATGTGTCTAAATCACAGACACAACTTCTAGCATGGGAGGAATTGGAAAAGTCAAAAGAGAAAGAGGAAGGTGGACGTATCAAGGGAACGTTCGGCTGCGTTGTGACACATGAAGGTTTTTTGAGGGATCAAGCTGAGCGCACTCAACGGAGGCTGGATGAGGCCGAGCTGGAGAAGCTGAAGGAGGAGGCCAAGGAGGGATGGAGAAAGTTCAATGAGACACAAAAAGCAGAGGTGGCGAAATGGTGAGAGGAAAAAGCGTGCTTAGTTGCGCTCAAACAAAGAGTGCCAGCAAAGCCATCGGAAATCCGAATGAGGGGTTGGATGGCTCAGAATTATCCACAGCTCCAGCAGAACAAGCCCCCTGCAATGCCGGAGGTGCCAGGGTGTGCTGAACAAGTGGCTGATGGGGTCAGCAGGGTCCAACATGAGCGTGCGAACGCACTGTCACACTCTGTCACAGGATACCACTGAGGGGTGAAAGCACCCATTTCATACTCACTCCCGTACTCACTTCATGACAGGACTCCACTCAAAATATTGCTGGCCACTGATTCATATTTACGTTCTTCATGTTATTCAAATTTATCAATTTTTTTCATGGAACTTCATTACACTGAGGTCCAGATTAGTAAAATCCGCACCATTGGGGGGTGAATGACTGTAAGTGAATGAGGAAAATAGAAAAGAAAAGCAGGACTTTTTGCTGTGGACTTGCTCAGTGTGTGGAATGTGGTTTTTGGAGGGAAAAAATTTAGGTTGCAGGGTGCAAGGGTGCAGAAATGTAAGTGCTGTCATATCCATACAATCCTGACCTCCATCTGGGCCCAGAACTCTGAAACCAACTCCAGAGCCCCATTTCCCTTTTGTCACCCTTATCCCACCTCCAGCTCCAACACCACCTTTGGTCCAACTCCAGACCATTCTGGGTCCGACCTCAACCATGGCACCTTCCAGATGAGTACACAACATCTATGCTCCCAACTCCAGACCTCTGCTCCAGAATTCCAGTCTTAGCTCTGACCTCAGACTTTGACCCAACCTCTGCTTATGTCCATTGTATTGGTTAGCTAATTTATTCACCTTTGCCAATATTCTGGAGTTTCACTTCCAAGTTTGGACTTTCCAGACTTTTGTAGTTCTTACTGTATTGTCCCATTCAATTCTGCTATTGTCCCTCATTCCTATTTGGGCTGCTGCTTCTTTCTATTCAGTCAGCTAGCCATTGACTCCCATCCCCTTCATACCTCCTTTGGGAAACATCATTGAGTCAAACCCTTGACCCTTGGTGTTGTTCCCCCTTCTAGTTCCCTTACCCTTGTTCCTTTTGACTCTGGACCCCATCTATATATACAATGTACTTGGTAACTTTTGAAGGGGTTGGTAGGGTTAGAAAGGTGTGATTTTTGTGAATTTTTTTTAGGAAATGAAGAAATATAGGTGGCTGTCCAGGAAAACACAGCCACTGAGGTTGGAGAAATTAAAATTTCATACAGCAAGTTGGACAACTGGACAACTCAACTAGACAACCTAGCAGCAGGGCAAAATGGTATCTAGATAATGAAAACTGGTGGGGCAACTAAACAACTGGACAACATTAACCAATCTTGGCAACATGACAATGGATAACAGATAACTAGGGAACTAGATAACTGGAGAATGCAACAAGGCAACAGCATGGCAACTGTTGGGTTGGGGTTGGGTTGGGTTGGGTTGTTGAAAGACTAGTTGCATGTTTTAGAAATTGAGAAAAAAAAAAAGGGAGTGTTGCTGTATTTTCAATGGGGCATAGATAGGCTAAAGAGCCAATCTACACCCTGTGCCACTTTATATAGATTCACCCTACTCACCCAACTTAACCCCTCAGCCTTTTCTCAGTTCTCCAGTTGCAGTTGTCTGGTTGGCAGGTTGCAACTTTGTACCAAATTTGTATGTCTCCAGGGAAGTGGCTGTGTCATTCCTGCACAGCCACTTATTTTCTTTTGCTAAAAAAAATTACAAAAATCACAGCTTTCTCACCCTATCAAGCATTTCAATTTTCATCCATCCCTTGAAAGTTATCACACTTTACATTTCTGCACCCTCTGCATGTTGCAGGTTGTGGTTTGCTGGTTGTCACCTTGTCAGGTTCTTTGTGCTTGGTTGTAGTTGCCAACTCCACTCCCAAGTTCTCAGGTTGCCTCATTGTCTACATCCTCTGTGGCTGTGTTTAGCCTGCACAGCCACCAATCAGTTTTTTCTATTAAAAATTTCACAAAATTCACACCTTTTCAACACTATCAACCATTTCAATTTTCATCCATCCAGTCAAAAGTTATCACACTTTACATTTCTGCACCCTCTGCACTGTCCTCTGCACCTTCTGCACCCTAAGATTTTTTTCCTTCCAAAAAATTCACAATAAATGCTACCACATTTCACAAATTAATCATAGGCCAGGGCAGAAATTCCCACTTTTTTTTGTATTTTTTCCACAGAGATATTTCATTTTTAATTTCACTTGCACCCTGTTGCACCCTCAAAGATTGTTCTCCAAAAAGAAATATTTAAAAAATTCTATTCCATTCTCTCTGCTAAATATATCACTCTAAAACAGACCCCATATTTATATCTATTTTTTTCACTTAGATATTTCACTTTTAATTTCACTTGCACCCTCACTTGCACCCTCTGCACCCTCTTGTACCCTCAAAAAAAAACTTTGCCAAAAAATTCCAAATAAAATATCTCCTCATTCTATCTCCTCACCATATTCCACTCCAGAACACCCTGCATTCTTCCCTATTTTTGTCATCCACTTATCAAATTATCTATTATTTTTTTCCCCCAAATCCCATTTTTCCCATAGCTCCTTACCCAGAGCAGCTATTCACATGCTCTTTTTTCTATCTTGTCGATCTCGCCTACAGCTATCTGGAATGCCTATTGCCACCAATAATTCTCAAAACTGACCAAGAAAACATCAAGGCTTCATGTCAAGGGTGCAGGGTGCAGAAATGTCAGCACCCAAATTTCAAATGATTGGTACCATTAGAAAGGTGTAATTGTTCTCTTTTTTTCAAGCCTGGAAAGTCCCAAGGGTGCAGCAGAAAAAGCCTTTTGTTCTTCTATAGATTGTCCCAACCTTTTTGCATTTTTGCTTCTTCCCTTGTCTAGTTGTCTAGTTGTAGCATTGTTGTCTTGTTGTTTGTTGTGTCTGTTTCTCAACTTCAGTTCTACTAACCTTTGCAGCTCTCCTTTCTCACCTTCCACTTTCTTCCTATCAAAAAATTTCCCATGTGGCTGTGCAAAAAGTGCACAGCCACATGTCTTTTTTGCTTTTCAAAAATTCACAAAAATCACACCTTCCTAACCCTGTCAACCATTTCAATTTTCATCCATCCAGTCAAAAGTTATTCCACTTTTAATCTCACTTGCACCCTCACTGCACCCTCCTGCACCCTCGAAATTTATTTTCCAAAAAAAAATATTTAAAAATCCCATTCCATTCTCTCTCCTAAATATATCACACTGAAAAAGACCCCATATTTATATCTATTTTCTTCACTAAGATATTTCACTTTTAATTTCACTTGCACCCTCACTTGCACCCTCTGCACCCTTCTGCACCCTTGAAAAAAAACTTCCCCAAAAAATTACAAATAAAATATCTCCCCATTATATTTGCTTACCATATTTCACCCCAGAACACCCCGCATTTTTCCCTATTTTTTTCGTCCACTTATCAATTTATTAACTATTTTTTTCCTCGAAAATTTATTTTTCCCATATCTCCTTACCCAGAGCAGCTATTCACATGCTCTTTTTTTCATCTTGTAGATCTCGCCCACAGCTATCTGGAATGCCTATTGCCGCCCATAATTCTCAAAACTGACCGAGAAAACATGGAGGCTTCAGGTCAAGGGTGCAGGGTGCAGAAATGTCCACGCTTATAACTTTTCAACGGCTGAACCAGATTTCAAATGATTAGTACCGTTAGAAAGGTGTGATTTTTCTCTTTTTTTCAAGCCCGGAAAATCCCGAGGGTGCAGCGGCAATAGCCTATCGCCCCCTCCTTCTATAGAGTGATATTTCACTTTTTATTTCACTTGCACCCTCACTTGCACCCTCTGCACCCGAGTGCACCCTCAAAAAAAAACTTCCCCAAAAAATTCCAAATAAAATATCACCCCATTCTATCTCCTCACTATATTCCACTCCAAAAAACCCCGCATTTTTCCCTATTTTTTTCGTCCACTTATCAATTTATTTATTCTTTTTTTCCTTCAAATTTTATTTTTCCCATATCTCCTTACCCAGAGCAGCTATTCACATCCTCTTTTTTTCATCTTGTAGATCTCGCCCACAGCTATCTGGAATGCCTATTGCCGCCCATAATTCTCAAAACTGACTGAGAAAACATCGAGGCTTCAGGTCAAGGGTGCAGGGTGCAGAAATGTCCGCGCTTATAACTTTTCAACGGCTGCACCAAATTTCAAATGATTGGCACCGTTAGAAAGGTGTGATTTTTCTCTTTTTTTCAAGCCCGGAAAATCCCGAGGGTGCAGCGGCAATAGCCTATTGCCCCCCCCTTCTATAGAGTGGACTCTACAACCGCAAGGATGGTGGAAGGGCCTTCCGCCTTCTCAGGACAAAGTACAGGCTCAATGTCGATCACAGTTTTTATGAAGACGGTGTCACCCAACACTTTGCCTACCGCACTGCAGGGCACCACATCGACTTCTCCCTCAAAGTCCCGGATCGCATCGGTTTTGATGTGATCCTTCCTCCCCCTTCCATTAATGTGAATACCACCTGGTGCTTCCACCTCAACTTGTTGGGATCTTCCCGTCCATTTCTCAACCACAGGGGTGACCTTGGCTTTGACCCCACAGGCAGGATGCTCTTCATCGGTACACAGGATCATGACAACATCTTTCTTGCCATGGCACCTCGCTCATTCCTAGATAATGATAACGATCCAATTGCACTGGGTACCCAATCCGAGCGCACCCAGATGACTCCCGCACATGTCCGTATGGCCACTTGCATAATTCTCTGGGCAATGGGCCGTATCCCCAACAGGAGCTACTCCACACATGACAACTACTACATAGATTTGTCCGGGAGGCTTGACCAATACAAGGCCATCACAGATTGGGTGTAAGTCAAGCAAGCCTTGGAGCATTCAATGTCTCTTTGCTCATATGTTGATGCATTTTCACTAGCTCACAGCAATCGTCAAAAGCGATGTTAAATCTCTCCAGTGTCCGGTCTATGCATGACACGATGGTTCAACGATATGAATCACACTTCTTCGAGAATGCACCTGAGACATGGCATCACGATCCTTGGTTCAAGGAATCCATACCGTTGATTGTCTCGATGAAATATGGTCAAGACCTACTGCTTGACACAAGTGATGTCAACTTGGAGCGAACCATCACTACCTTTGGCCAAAACTATTCTTTCGAGCACATATCACGTTGGAGCTTTGCCATTGCCACCCACTTGCGGTAAGTCATCAAATGTATGATGGCTCACAAGTGTGTGCATTGATTTTGTTTTGGGGCTTAGTGCCGTTGCTGTTGCTAAGACAGTCAATGTGGACCCTGCAACTATCCTAGAAGAGCATGACGAGGTTTATGATGAAAATAATGAACCAATCACTGATCTCGCCAATCTGCCGTACCAGGACATAGATGGAAATGACGTTAACATCTATGACTCAGAGAAAAATAGGATTGAACGTAGAGTCCAATTTTTCAGTGCAACAGCTGCACCAGGGGGCCCTCTCTTCCAGTTACACGATGCCCCAACGATGTTTGACCACTTCCATTATGGCGACCGGACTGGAAATGTGTCCATCTCTGTCTACCCACAAGCATTCATGACACGCTTTGGGCATGTGCAAGCAAACACCGTCCTCCCTGAATTCCACAGGGCTGCACAGGGAATCAACAGTGAATTGCTTTCTCGAACAAGGCAAAGACAAAGCCACGACCCCATTGGAGAAGACAGTGATGATGACAATAACGATAGTGACTATGCACCCTCAAACCGAGAATCTGATGATGACCAACTGCTTGGTGGTGACGAACTTGACACCCAGGAGGTTGAGGACCTCCTTCATCAGCATGCTGTGGAGCCCCTAAAGGGTGTGTTTTTCCAGGGATACAATGAGTTGCAACATCGGATTGCACGGAGGTCAGGAGCAGCTGAAACCATGCATGGAGCCATAACTGCTGCTCTTGCTGGACAATATGCCCAACCGACAGAACGCACAAAGGCTGAAGAGATGTCCTCCTATGTGGAGCGGGGGATGCCATTTGACCGAATGAAGCATAAACTCACATCCAATGATCCTGACTTGCGACCACCAACTGATCTCCGACTGGAGAATTATTGGACCATCAACTTTTCTGGAATTGCACAGGAGAAACGGACTGGAAGGTCAGAATGATATATTGGAAGTTTTGTACTTTGTATTGATGGTTGATCTCCAGAGCTGTTTTCGAGAAGATTCTCACCCCCCTTGTGGACACATGGGTTGATCCGGAATTGGTAGACAAACTCAGGCGCAATTTGGTCATCTTCAAACCTGAGGTATGTGTTGGTCATGATCAGCTTTGACGTGTCTAATATGGTGGGAATGGGGATGATTTAGGTCCTTCAGCGGACATATCTTTGGACCACATACCCTCTCTTCTGGGCCATAGATCACATCTACCAATCTGAAGTCCGACGCAAGAGAGAGGGACGTCCAGCAAACTTGCTGCTGCGAGAGCTGCTTTCAGCACTGGAACGAGCTGGTAGCTTTGGGTTCTGTGGTGCAGGAAGGGTGCTGTCCACATATGTGATGGACCCTCTTTTGCTTTCTGTCGGAATCAAGGAAACTGGATTCCCATGTCTGAGTGACATGGTGGGGATCCACCTTGAACGAATGGAAAAGATTGATGTCGATGCATCCAGATGGCCGAAAGATGCTGCAGGAGTCCCACGCTTCGCATCAAAGCGTGTTGTTCTGTACAACTACTCTCAGGCCACATATGATGTGAGTGACCGAGATGACCGACGTCGCCTCAATATCCAAGCTGATGCACTCAAGGAACTCTTGTCCAGGGCACACCCCTTTGACAATTCTAAAGTGGCCACAGAGTGCCAGATTCTCACACTTGCTACCTCCTCTCAAGCCATACACTCAATTTTGAAGAACCTGCCCCGCATTGATGTCTATGAATGGGTCCGTGGCTTGTATGCAATGGTCACACCGCCTGACCTTGTTCAAAAATCATCATCAACAAGGAAGGGCCTTGGAGCACCCTTCTTTCGACAAGGGTCTGCTGCGGAAGTCTGCACTCAAGTCTTCCAGGCATTGCGAGACCTTTGCCCACACACATCATCCTCACAAGGGCAACAGGAGTTCTGCATTGAGGCTGTTGTCTTTCAGATGGATTCAAGACGGATGTATCGATATCCACATTCCACCATGTTTCCCACAGGGAGGTCGAGTCAATGGGCACAGTATGATTCATGGGTGGACTTGATATACCCCAGCAGGAATGCAAGACGACCTGATCTGGGAACCATGTCTGATCCAGATCGCCTTGCAGCCTCCATTGCCAGCACCCAGATTACAGAGGGAAACCCACAGGCATCATGGAACTGGATTGATGCAAGGCTTGGTGACCTTACATGGGTCATCAAACGTTCTCGACTTCCACTTGACTGGATCCAGCAAGACATCTTGAAGGACCCGATGTCTCAGGAGCTCACGAATTGGGTCACCGAGAGCTATGATATGTCGGATGCAAGATTCCACATCAGCCTCATTGCTGCGTTCATCCTCACTGCATGGGCTCCCTTCCATCGGGTCAAACACAATGAAGAGAAGATTCCAGCGGAACGGGCAAAGGGTGCAAACATGGTTGAATATGCCAACAGCCTTGTATGGGATCGTGAATATGGGAAGACTCAATCAGGGTGGAAAGCAAAGCCACCACTCTTCCACCTCTGGTTGATATACATTTGCGGTATTTTGGTGGAGGACAGTCCTTGGTGGCGGAGACACGAACAGAAGGCCCGAACTCAGTCCATCAAACTGGCCTCCCGTACTGCTGAGCAAGGAAAAAATGCAGAGGTGATGACCATGTTCAACACCAAGCTCCGTGAGTGCTTCCTGAAGCTATCTGTATCACAATTATTATGATGATAATATTATTATTATAGAGAGGAAAGGGGTCACCATTGCTGTCCTTGCCCGACTCCACCTGGTAGAGGCCTGCAAACCTAATGCATTCAAGCCTGGAAGTCGCTATCAGATGGACTGGAGGCGCCATCCGAAGGAGGTATTGGAGTCTAGGCTTGCGACCATTTCCAAGCACCTAGCCCAACCTCCACACATGTGCCCTGTGTTCTGTGCAGTGCGATATTTCTTGGGTGATGAGTGCCGTTCCCTTCACATTGTGGAGTCTTTCCGAGTACCACCCATGAAGGAGCGAGTGCCCTCCACTTCTTTGGCACACAAAGCTTCAGAGGCATCCCTCCGTGCTGATTCTGAGTCATCAGAAGATGAAGCAGAGAATCCTGGGCTGAGTGCGCGTCCTAGGAAACGTTGCCGGGTTCTGTAATATCGTCTTTTCATGCGCGCTTGGGAATACAACGTCCCTTAAATATACCAACACCATGATATAACATTGTATATTGACCCATCATCAAATCTTGCAGAAAATTATCATGTCGTCTTTTCACGCGCGCTTGGGAATACAACATCCCACAAACATACCAACACCGTTATATAACAATTGTATATTGACCCATCATCAAATTTGGCAGAAAATTATCATGTCGTCTTTTCATGCGCGCTCAATAATACAACAACCCTCAAGTATATCAACACCATTACATATAACTCATTGTACATTGACCCATGATCAAATCTTGCACGCAATTATTATCATGTTGTCTTTTGATGTGTGATTGAGATACCATGTCACTCAAATGATTGCAAATCAAACATGGTGAAATCCAATGATACATGTTGTTTGGTTTGGCTTCTGTCGTTTCAATAGTTCAAAGTTGTGTACGATAGGGGGGATTTTGAGAGGGCCCCGAGGGTCCCCCCCAACCCGAACCAGTGGGTGTTTTTAACCTATAATGGAGATCAGGGGCATCAGTGAAATTACTTGTCACTAGGAAACAGCCTTCGTTTCCAGGGGCAATCACTGATGGGATCATAGCAACGCAATTAGGCTGTGTATCACCCTGTTTCAGAGATGATTAGCAATCAGGAACGGCTTACTCAGCCCAGGAACAATTCCAATGCTGTGTATCGCCAGGGGCAAAGCCCCTGGCTGTGCCTGAAAGGCACAGCCCTCCTCCCAGCTATATAACCTGAAGGGCAAAAGGCTGATGAGTCCCAGACGAAAGTGCTCTTATCTCCCTTAGGATAGAGTCCTCCCTTTTGCCTTCTCATCATCACTCAACTTCTGGCTTGGGCAATTAGTTCTTCAGCAACCCATCTTCTCTGCCCCCCTTCCACTTAGCTATTTTTTCGCCATGTCTTCTTCCTCATCATGTAAATTACCTGCTGTAAGTAAGAAGTCCCACTCCTCCAGGGCCATGTCCCCTGCTCTCATTGGTGCCAGCATAAATTCTTGGCAGGCTACCACCAGCCAAAGAATGCATGCCCTCTCCACCTGTTCATCAGTGGGGGAGGTTTTGGCATCAATCCCTGTGTCCTACAAGGAGGTTTTATCGCCTCTCTTGTTACAGCTTGCTTCCCTCATTGCTAAGCAAGGAGGGGTGCACATAACTTGGGCAAAGTTAGTGCACTGCAAAGCTACTGGTTCTTGGCCTCAGCAAATGCTAGGCCTTCATGAGCCCTCCTTTGCTTTAACAAAGGAGTTTAAGGACACCCAGCCAAATCTGGTGGCAGAAATGTCCCAGAAATTTGCTGATTTCAGAACCCAGATGCTGGATATGGCGATTCAGCTGAAGGATGAAGAAAGAGGCTGGCTGGCAGGTCAGTTGCTAATTAGCAACTACCTCCCTCCTATGCTGGACAAGGTACATGCTACCTATCTGGCCCTCAGAGAACAGCACCAGCAGCCTGTCTTTGAGGACAATCCCTCTGCTCCTGGTGAGTTGAGGATTGTGTCATGGAGGGACAACCCTGTGTACTATGGTGAGTACTGTAGGGTTAGGGATGATTTGTCCTCAATCTGTGCCAGAATTGTGGAGATTGAAAAATCGAAGCAAGTGAAGGCCCAACAGGCATTTGAGGCCAAAATCGCCCTTAAGGAGCAGGCTGATGTTGAGATGGGTGATGTTGCCACCCAATCTCAGGCACTGAAAGAGGCTGTGGCTTCTGAAGTGGCTAAAGCCCTCTCCTCTCACAAAAAGGTGAGTAAAGTTACTTTATCTCTTAGTAGATTAGAACTTTCCACTGACTCTTCTTTTTCAGAATACTGGGCCCTCCACCCAGGCGAAGAAGAAGACAGCCCTGGATGCTGGGAAGAAGTATATAATCAAGAATACTTCTCCCAAGGGCAAGGCCAAAGCCAATCCCTCGCTTCCAGGCAAGCCAGGCAAGTCCAAGACCAGATAATGGCCTTGAACTGGGTATGGGATAAACCTTCTACTTACCCAGACTTGATTCTGACCATCCCTCCCCCTCTAGCACTAAGATGCATTGTGGCCAAAGTCCCTGTTTCGATGTTGGAAGCAGTTAGGTTCAGGGCACATGTACACTGTGGGGAGAATGTATTTATTCCAGAATCGCTTGCTATTCATGTATCTGCTGGTTTAAAATACATGTTTCCTTCATACTACAATTCTAAACTTGTAATGAGTGCATATGAAGGATTTGCCACATCCCTGAGATGGAAAATACACTTCTTATCGCAAGAAGATAGGGATGAACAGCCTTATGACCCAGACTATGAGGTCTATGACCCTATGAAGGACACTTCAAGGGCTCCTAGAGCACCTAAATATGTAGAGGAGGGTATCGAAGCAGGAAGAGTTTATATAGAAAACCACTTGAGAGCTGTACCTCGCTTCAAACGTATACAAAGGCACCCTGACTTAGTATATGTTACCCAACTTGAAAGGTATTTGACCCAACATAACCTGTTGGTCTTACCCAGTGACAAGAACCTTGGTGCATGCATAGTAACCAGGGACTGGTTCACAAGGCAATGTATGGATCTACTTGGAGACACGCTCAACTATAAACTAGTTAATGAGCAGGAGAAAGATCTCATACTCAAAGAGACATATGACAAATGTGTGTTATTAAGTAAGAGGCCAACTTTGCTAAATAACATGCAATTGGGCAGATTCCTTGCTTCAAAGATCCCTGAAGAAGGACTCTACCTGACAGCACAATTGCCCAAGTTTTATGGCATCCCTAAGATCCATAAGCAACCTTGGAAATTAAGACCAATTGTACCCTGTCATAGCAACATGCAGAGTCCTGCTGCCAAATATGTCTCAAAGCTTTTGAAACCCTTGGTGAACAAGAGGCCATATGTCTTGAAAGGTAGTAAAGACTTGGCTATTAGGCTTTCAAAAGTAACCATTCCTCCCAAAAGGAAAGTCTGGTTGATATCTGGTGACGTAGTTGCCTTTTATCCTAATATTCCTAGAAAAAATGCCATAGCCATTGCCCTCAAATGGTGGCTCAAGGATATTGGAACAGACTTGCAACAAGCAGAGAAGGATCTGTTTATCAGAGCCATGCAAATTGCGAATGGAAACCTCCTTTTCGATTTTCAAGGTCAGACATATCTCCAACTGAGGGGGCTAGCTATGGGTGTGGCATGTTCACCAGACATTGCCAACCTTTATGGTGCCTATTTTGAGGAGAAGTTCTTTGAGGAACCTCAGTGTAACTTCCTGTTTTATGGAAGATTCATTGATGATTGTCTTGGCATAGTGATGGCCTCTACTTTAGAGGATGCACTAAACTATGTTAATCAAATCGTATTTGATGACTGTGAAATCAAGTGGTCAGTGAAGGAATGGAGTACCCCATTTCTCGATCTTTTGGTATATATCGATCCAATTACAAACACTATCGAACATATGCCATATCGCAAGGCACTGAACCACTATGAAAGAATCCCATGGGCATCTCACCACCCCTTTGATGTGAAGAAAGGCACATTCTTAGGAGAGATGTCTAGGTTAGCCACTCTAAGTAGTCGTAGCCAACATTACTTAGAGTCGTGTAAAGTACTAGCTAAACTTTACATCGCTAGAGGCTATCCTATGGAACATGTTGAAAAATGGCTTAGGTCCAACCTTACCATGAGATGGCAAAACAGGCTTAGTGATCCTGAATCTGACCCCAGAGGAGTCATGGTACTTAAGTCACTATTCAACCCTGTATGGGATTCTTTCAACGTCCAAGAGTTATGGGACACTATCAAGAAGTCTTGGGTAACACACCATGCTCAGGTTACATGGTGTAACACCCCAGATTGTGCAGTTGTTGGACATGGATGGAAGGCACTGGCCTTGGCAAGAGCTGAGTCGGGCCTTTCAGATATGGTCAATGGCAAGAGAGTCGTTTGGGCACATTACCAAAAGGTGGATGGCTCTGACTCGTACTGGTCAATCGATGCTGCAGCGACCAAGAGGCTAAGGACAGATGAATATAAGGCTGCCCTTAGAGAGAATAGACCTCCTCGTAAAGAGGATGAGTATGTTCCAAAGGAAAAGTCTATAGTCAGATGTACTGATCCTCCCAGTCCAGGTGTCTTTAGATATGTGGACGTCGAGGGGCCTCTGTCCTGGGTCGTGGAGCCTGAAAAACTCCCAGTTATTGGCTGGAGGCGAAGGCCTCTTTTTTGACCTGCTCAAATCTGACTTCTTGAGCAAAAGACTCCTAGTTAGCAGGAAAAGGACCACAAACTTAAGTGACCTTACCTGTGCTTGGAGAAAAAGTGTCCTATCATCACACTCTGAGGCACATGGTGACCTTCCAGAGGACTTGGATGCATGGGAATGCTAATCATGTAGTGGAATAAGATGGGTGTGGGTGGCCATAGGGGATCAAGACCCAAAACCCCACCCAACTATCCCAACTCAACCATCCCTAACACAACCACCCAACTCAACCAATGGGCAAGGTCTAAAATCGGATGGCACAGCTCTGAAATGTATTACATAACAAGGTACTAATGTACTGTAATACAATAAACCAGAAAATCGGTTCAGGGGAGCCTTGCTCCCATAAAAGGGATTGTGAGGCACCCTAAAATCGGTTCCTGGTTACCAATAGAGTCCCCTGATCTGCAATCAATCAAATGGAGATCAGGGGCATCAGTGAAATTACTTGTCACTAGGAAACAGCCTTCGTTTCCAGGGGCAATCACTGATGGGATCATAGCAACGCAATTAGGCTGTGTATCACCCTGTTTCAGAGATGATTAGCAATCAGGAACGGCTTTACTCAGCCCAGGAACAATTCCAATGCTGTGTATCGCCAGGGGCAAAGCCCCTGGCTGTGCCTGAAAGGCACAGCCCTCCTCCCAGCTATATAACCTGAAGGGCAAAAGGCTGATGAGTCCCAGACGAAAGTGCTCTTATCTCCCTTAGGATAGAGTCCTCCCTTTTGCCTTCTCATCATCACTCAACTTCTGGCTTGGGCAATTAGTTCTTCAGCAACCCAACTAACCAAACCCCCAACCACCCAATACAACCACCCAACTCAACCAAACAGTTGCTACTATATCGGGTTATAATATAAACATTTATATACATATATAAACTATATATTACTTCTATTTTCGGATTAGCCCTGGTGCATGCTTATTAAGCATTTCCAATGCTTATTTAAGCATGTTGGGATGTTTCTAACGAAACATCCCATGTTTCTGTGCACAGACCTCCCCATAAAGTATAAATACCTTAAGGGCAAAAAGCTGATGAGTCTCAGACGAAAGCACCTGTATCTCTTGTGGGATAAGGTCCTCCCTTTTGCTCTGTCCCCTATCCTCATTAACTTCTCTAAAACACTCGATTTCTAAAACACGCGATTTGTCTTTTGCCACCCAACCCACGATCGGATCTGCAATGTATGCAACCCTGTGAGCGGGGAAAAGAAAGCCAAACCCATTGCCGATGCATCCCCCCATATCTCAAAGTCGCCTTCGCCAGCAATCCACTCCTCAGTCAGGAGCATGCGCACACCCTCCAGCGATTCTGCTTGATCAGCGAACCACAGTAAATCTTCTTTGGTTCGTTTATTGATGTATATCTGAGCGTTCATGAACTTCCTTCCCGCTACTTTGTCATAGGACGAGTTGAGGGCAGGTTTCAGTAGAGGGAAGACGTTCAAAGCCCAATTGGCATAGCCCAGAATGCGAAGCCAAGACCGGAGCGATTGTTGACGTGGCAATGGGGGGTCTTCAAGAAACTCTCGGATAGCTGCGACGAGTTTCCTCTTCGATTCGGCTGGAATCCGAATAGTCATTGCTGGCAGATCCACCTCAAAACCTATGATTTCCAGGACTTCACCATGCTGCTGCTTGGCATCTTCATGAGGAACGCCGATGGAATGGAGGAGGAGGAGGAACTGCGCTTGCGAAAGAGGGATCGCACGTGCGTAGGGTTTGTAATAGGTGAGTGTTGGTGTGAAACTAGCGCGAATGCATCATCCACGTAATGTAGCAAGTCTTGGATACCTTTCACATGTATTCCAATCCAACAAATCAACCCAAAGAAAAGACACCATAGTCGGCCAGATGCCTGATTTCCGAAGACAGCGCATCTATCGACACGGTATTGCCCATCAATCAAGGTTGCTTGGCGAACTTGCCAACGAGGGTGCATTGGTAGATGTCGGTACGCCTGTGAAGCATCTGATTTCCACACCAGGACAGGATGCTTACCCCATTAGCGGCCATACGCGCTTGGATGTTGGTTGCGAGGTCAGAAAGATTATCTAAGACCACAAAACCACCTTCCGCCGGGATGAGCGAATTGAGCGATTTCTCACCAGCACTGTGGTCATTTACTAGCCGTAGTTTTGAGGACCCCTTCTTCGGGACTGTGAACACTGGTTGAGCGGTCATGCCAGAGAGTAACGCAGGGCCAAACGATTCTGAGTACCGTCCTAGGGCCAACTCAGCATCTCGCTGCCGACACAGGAAAGCAACGGATTCAGTATCGAGGCCAGGCATCCCAGAACACCAATTAACGAGCTCGTGGTTCGGATGGCCCTTGAGCAACATCTCGAATCGGTCCACATTAATCGGTGTGACAACTTTGAACAGGTGAGGATAGTTGGAAATGGTATCTGAAATGCCTTTATACTTGTACTCGCTCGGTGGTACAGAGGGAATAGCTGGGGAGTTCTCGGTGTACGTTGCTGAGGGAGTCCGTCCACAATCATTACGGGCAAAGAGGAAGCGCATGTACCGTGGTCGTTTACCATAATGTTCGTGGCTGGACGGTGGGTCATCAGGTGCTGGCCTTTTCTGCCGGTTCTTTGGTGCACTGGTATCGGGGATGGTTTCCTCCACAATTACGGCAGCAGTGTCTAAATCTGCATGGGGTGAAGGTGCATCCTTGCTTTGTGTTGAACTGTCCGCAGATCGGTGTTGATCCTCCTGACCTCTTGGCTTGCTTGTTCCTGCTCTTGCTACCATCAGCAAATCCATCGGGAGGCCCTCGGGCAGATCCTCCTGCATTGAGGTGTTTAAAGGCGATATCGCCGAAGAGATGGATGTTGGATAAGGATAAGTGATTGCGCTCTGGTACAAACTTCCTGACAGCTGAGTCGTACGCGATGACGGCAGTGTGGTTGATACAGACCGAGAATTTGTCGAGCATGTGTCCATAGTAGACGTCGAGCTCGTGGCGTCGGTGTGGGAAGGCCCAGAGAACCGCACACTTATATTTCTCGTAGCCCAATATCCATTCCCCATGCGTCCGAATCTTAGCTTTCCCCTTGGCATTGATCTTGTTGAACGTAAGTTCAGCGCCGCTGCCGAGTTCAATGGCCTCGGTGTATTGTGGAGCGATAGCGTTGTGATCTTTGACAATGCTGGTGAGGTCGATCTGTCGATTGCAGAGGAGGTTGCGCCACAAGCTGCAGGGGAAAGGTGGCGGATGCCCTTGGGCAAGGAGGCTTCGTACAGCGGCCTTGGTGTCGAGGTTGTACACATTGCGGAGATGTTGGGTCTTTTCTGCTGCAGTGAGTAGGGCATCAACATCCCAGGGTGCACCTCCCCAGGGAGTTCCCAGTTCCAGGCATATCGTGGGTCATGGTCGTCTGCAACTTCTTGCAGTCGTTTGGCGGTGCCCCGCAATTCGTCGTCATCTTGTCTGCTCGACGTCGGCGGGTGAGTGTAGAAAGGGGGCTGACCCTGTCTCGGTGAAGTCCCTCACTGGTCTGATTGGGAGCATCAAGCCGGCTGCTTGATTGATCAGCGTGAGCATTTCCGCATTCCCCCCAGGCGATGGCGTCTTCTCTGGATCTGACTGATTGTTCGAGGTGCGCAGTGTAGCGTCTGAACGCTTCGGCGCGTTCTTGGCTGCTGAACGATGGGACTCTGAGGAGGAGTCGCTGGCAGGCGTCTCCCAGGTTGATCGACAGCCAAACGCGGCAACGAGCTCGTCGAGGTCTCGAAGGAGGGCCGAATCGTCGTCAAGCCCAATGGCTTGCTCCAGCGCTGTGAGAATCGGATCTTCGACGATGGGAGGGGCATCTTGCACATTCGGGGCTGGCATGCTTTGGGTGGCTGCGGCTTGGGTGTCGACATTCTGGGACATAGTATGATCACAAGATCTCCGATAGATCAATAGTGCATGAAAGGGCCATAAATACTGGAAGTAGGCAAGGAAGGTTGTTAGGCGATGGCAGCGATTTCAGACCAAGGCTGAATCGAAGTATTCTTACTCACCGAGGAAGAACGGGCTGGCAATGGCTGGGGAACAGGAAGCAGAGCGCCCTTTTAAGCGCGCAGACATTCCTGTTGGCATGTTAGATTTTAGACCGCACCACAGCTGAGACTGTTCCGCTCTGCGCATCTGCGCCGGAAAGTTCAGCATGCGGCCTGGAACCAAGCAGGCTGTGGTCCGTGATGAGGATGAGAGACATCATGAGATAGTCCTCCAATGGTGGTGGGTAACGCAAAAAATACAGATGCAAGCAAAGATCGAAGAAAGAACAGAGAGAGGTTACAAATAGGGAAGAACTGAAATATGAAAAAGAGAGGCTATTACCAAAGTCGTAAATGGGATCCTACCCACTGAAGGTCACAACGCCTTCACCCTTAGTAAGACCGAATACTTACAATCGGAATTGAACAGTCAAACTATTAACGAAAAATAAAAAGTCAGAAAAGACAAAAAGACTGAGATAAAAAAAGAAAAATGGCAGATGAATCAGTGCAAAAGGCTGAGGTGAACATGCATCGGTAGGTGCAAAGATGGCACATAGGCCGAAGCGCAACAGTAAGCGCGATGGCACAAGGGCTGATGGCATTGAAGCCAAAGGCATGGAGGCCAAAGCGTCCAGCAGGATGCGAAGAAAAGAAAAGAACATTACATACCGATATGAAAGGGCAGCAAAAGCCAACACTAGAAAATACCGAGAGATGATGAGAAAAAACAAACTGAGCATACGCAAAAATCAGCATTTGAAAGGGCACAAGTAGGTATGCCGTACGCGAGGTCAAGGAGAGTTTCCTGTGTGCAGCGGACACAAAGGAAACCAGAGTGCTATACATAATATGGAAATGGTTAGAAATCAGGAAAGCCGATTAATATGCGCAAAATCAGAAACGGTTGGAAAAAAGGATATGGAAGCCAACACGAACTGCATCTTAAGGTGGTGAAAGGGGAGGGGGCGGGAGACGCAAAACTAGTCAAACTGCAGCAGCGGATATGAGCAAGAGGAGAGCAGCAACCTGGAGAGGCAGCAACTCATGAGTGTGAGTTCCATGAGCGGCAGCAAGTTGGCCTTTTACTCACAGACGTGAGCAGGCGATAAGGAAGGGGCATGGTGAAAGCCCTTTTAATGGCCTGATGAGCACTCTCGTGAAGTCCAGTACATACCTCCACTGGTATGGTCCGCTTCGCGCATCCACGCCAGAAAACCCAGCATAGTTCTTGGGTCCATCAAATGGTCAGGTTTGTGCAGCAACTCGTGAAAGAGGAAAAGGGGCGAGAAGACAGGCGCAGCGGGGTCTGATCGAGCGGGAGAAGTTGCAGCATCTGATCGTTGCCCCGCGATTAGTCTTGAACATTAAACAACAGTAAATACACTATAGTCACATGGGTTAAGGCGAGTAACTCGCCTTAGACCACGTGAGTTCCTCAAAGCATTGCACGATCGAGGAATGACAGAATGCTCACAGCAATCATCCACAAACAGCCCTAATGCTCCCCAAGAAAATGGCAAGAGACTCAACGCTCGTTACCACAGCACGCCGAACCCTCTAGGACGAGAACCCACCTTGCCATTGATCTAGAGCCCTGGTGCCGAATGTGGTTAGTTGGGTCTAAGAGGTTCTCCTTTGCCACCATGGATAACGTCGTGGATGGCAGTTATGCGTTGAGCTATCCTGCATTGGCCTTTCTGTGCCACCTTTTCCACCATCTTCCATTTTCCTTTCATCGTGCTCCCAGCAACTAGTTGGGCGTCTTTTCTTTTCCTCTCCACCATTTGCGATAACGTTGGGTGGTTTCTAAAACACACGGCTCCCATGTGGGCATCTAACAGCTCCCTTTTCGTTCCCAAAGTGCGGTTCTCCACGGTTCTCCACAAGACCAAGAGGCACGAAGGAGTTGGTCTGGCCAACATTCTCAGGTGCGGTTTTCCTGTCTCCAAAGCATCAAGAGGCACGAAGGCATTCGTCTGGCCAACAATACGAGGAGCCGGCATCTGTTTCTACCACACCCCTGTACACTCACCCTTGGAGACGGCTAGGAATTCACTAGAATTCCGACGCTAACCACGCTTTAATTTCTCTATTTGTACATAATTTCAGATTGTCATGATCTGTGCCCTTGGTGCCCTATTCAGGCAGCCTACACGTTAAATATCCAGAACTCACACACACACACACACACTGTGGGCCGAACAGCTTTACGCGACGCATCATTGTTGCCACTCAGCACATGATGCTGAGGACTGTCTCGATTCATGTTTTACGGACATAGGTGTGATAGAATTACGAGTCTTATGCGTGATACCTGTGTACATCCAAGGTGTTGAGGCACTTAGGGAGACATTGTAAAGCGGTATAAGTGGGCTAATAACAAGGGCAAACGTGTAGCAGTGCAGTGAAATGGTGAAACACGGTGAGACATTGAAACCACTGCTTGTTGTCCAACACGAGGCAATGAGTCTGTCGAATGCAGCGGCATGAAGCAGCTAGCCTGACGCTGCAGGGCAGTTAGCAGCCTCCCATCGGTTAGTAGCATTTCTGTCACGTCCATGACGACGTTTAACACGAGTAGCGAGGTCGTAGGAGTGGAGTTTGATCGCCAATTCACGAGCATATTTCGCAACGTCTCGGTCAAAGGCCAAGCGCATCAACTTTTCGAGCGCATATATAGCACCTGCTTTTCGATCATCTACAAGTGTGCATCCGTCATGGTTGCACAAGGCAATCCAAATGTCGATTTCAGGGTTCCCAAACCGTTTCGAAAATCCCGTACTACGATAGAGAGTGATATGGAAGGGTGGTGCGAGGACAACAATAGGACCCCACTAACGAGAATGTCAATTAGACATCATTAGTTGTGCAACTTACTGACATAGAAATATGAATTAAGCCAATGCGTCGTGGCTGTAATTTCCTTTGGAAGGTGGCAAGAGTCATATGAATGCTTGTGGGGGTTTTCCGAAGAAAAACGCGAGCGCAGGACGTGTTCGAACGTAGGTGAGATGGGCATGTGAGAATCCTCCCTTGTGATGTAGTCCGCTGTCTCTACAAGTACGAGGAGAGACTCTAAAACATCAAGGGAAAAGCGTTGAAGCGATCCTTGATGCAAACATTTCCTTCGAAGCTAGGAAAATGATCAAGAGGGATCGCAAGTTGGGAAGGGGACTCACTTCGACAATCTTGTCAAACTGTGACAATGGGTCATCTTGGGCCAATATGGACGTGATTTCAGAATTAAAAGAAGCCTCTGTCTCAGTAGGGACTTGAAACAGAGAACGCTTTCAACCAAATTCAGATCAAGGAGGAGGATGGAGAGTGATGTCTCACCCATTCGTGTTGACCAAGCATAGGGATACCCATTATCCCGATTCGCATACGAAGCGAATTGATCTCCAAGAGACTGCGCCGCTTCAATTTGTTCTTCGCATTAAGGGAATAAAGAAGCGTCTTGGCGACAAACCAACTTTCATCACGGAGGGTATTGATTGGCATTGGGCCATTGGCAGCATAGTCTTGCATTTGTTCCATATCATATGCAAACTAGAAATGGTTAAAGAAGGATCAAAGGTAACGAAGAACTCACTGGCTGTTGGGCACGACTCGTGCTGGGCTGGTCCTCATGTGCATCTTGTGCACCCTCATCCTCGTGTTGATTGCGGGGACCAAGGAGGTGGTCCATTGTCTATGGAATTTTGTGAAAATGCTCTCAAAATGGCAATGGACTCACGTTGAGTTTGTCACGGAGGCGTGTGAGCACTTCGTGTAGGTTGTCTACATGATCCGAGTGTTCAACGGCCAGAATCTCCTCAATCTGGTTCATTCGTCCCATAATGTTAATTGCAACCTGGTTATAGAGGTCATAGGCCATGCTTGGCATCGTGGAGGTGAATGGGAGGGATAACAGTGACAAGATGACGCGTGACGTCATCTTGTCACCCAATGTCTACAGACGCGCCTCTGTCCAGCTCCCAAGCGTCTATCTCTGCAGAAATAGCAGAAGGGGAAGCAAGAGCCAAGGAGAGAGTGAAAGAGGCACGGCGTCGTCTGTTTAGCCGAGGGAGGATGGCTGCACCTGGGGGGAAGATCGGAGGTAATCATGAGGCTATACGCATACCCTAGCTAAC
Source organism: Cantharellus anzutake (assembly GCF_015039405.1). Lineage (NCBI taxonomy): Eukaryota > Fungi > Basidiomycota > Agaricomycetes > Cantharellales > Hydnaceae > Cantharellus > Cantharellus anzutake. The sequence goes on along the minus strand of NW_024067133.1, from coordinate 113,743 downwards.
TGTGTTTCAAGGTGAAAAAAAGAGCAAGGAAACCATAGAGGACAACAAGGAGGAGCCTGATAAGTACTAAGTATTCATCAATCACAATCGGGCACCGACTATAGTACACAGGGGTCGAAGAAAAGGAAGGCTTCGGTGGGGACTGGTGCCAGGAAAAGGAAGAAAACTAGCAACACCAAGAAGAGGGAGGAATGCGGTGAGGAACGTGGTGAGGAACGTGGTGGGGAACATAGCGAGGAACAACATGAGGAAGAAGATTGGAATATAGATGCGGAAGATTTGGCACTGTGGCAGGATTATGACTTGTCACAGTATGACTAGAACGTCTATACCGTCAATATATGTCTGACGCTCCTGTTGGTTTCACCATACGAGGAGTTATCCATCCCTTACGATGACTGGGATTGATTGGACACGAGGAAAATTCATCATATGTCAGTGTTATGTCAAATAGCGTTAACTCAGAGGTATCTCTATGGAAGAATGTTGTCTTCTTTTTACCAACCATACAAAGAAACATGCATCGATGATTTCCCAATCAAGAATTGGCAATATGGGAGCAAAATGGCTCAAATACATTTGTGAAATTAACGTTTAAGCTTTATATTGATGTGTCGGGATCAAATATAGAACGCGTCGGGATTTGACGTGTTGGGATCAAATACGCATCGGGATCACGTATGGCCTTCCTACAATTCGAAAACTCTGTTGAAGACTGCTTGAAAAGAATGGCATCAGAGAGCACATTCGACCATTGGCAACGCGTCCATGCAATGACAAGAAGATTGGCAGACGTGAAACAAACTGCCCAACAGCTACGAATGAAGACAGAAAAGGAATTAGGGGAAAGGTTCACCCGGCTAGAAAAGCTGAAGGCTAGTTACAAACTCCCATTGGGAGTTTCCTACTGCCAAAGTGAAGCCCAGTTCGAGCAAGAATATCAAAGATTGTTCGGGAATGAGAGGTAAGAAAAACGGCAACCCGGGCATCTGCACTGACGACCCAAAACAGCGAGATATCCATGGACCTAGAATGGACACAGGAGGAAGGTCCAGTGGGCTGGCGAGCCAGTGTTTTCCAACGGATACGGGATTTTTTTGGCCTGATGCCGCCACGCATCAGGACCATTCAAATTGCCCAATCATCAGGGGTAATAGTGTATCAAATATGCACTCGTACTTGTGAGTTCTTTAGCCACCAACCTATATTTGATATTAATATCCTCAAGGCCCTCAGAAAGTAAAGGAAATCCTCCTTGCAGAGGATATCACGAAATTCGGAGTTGGCATCCAGTGCAAGTTGATAGTTTTACTATAAAAAAATAACTAACAGCGGTCGCTATAGCTGACGTAAATATGGTGCGCGAGGTTTGGGGTCTGGGAGTCTCGAATGCGATGGACATTGGAAGCATCGCCCTCGAAGAACACCCGAAAAGGTGGCAACAGACCAAGGCTCTCAACCAACAACCTGGGATGCAGAAGCTGGCTGTGGTATATCTAGATCGGCGGATAGAAAAACACAGTAACAACTTTCACAGTGGCTGGAGTGCACCAGTTCTATCCGAAAAGCAACTGGAATGTGAGTCAATCATTATCCACTGATTCAATGGCTAATCATAAATATCAGATGCCGCAATCGATGCCTATGCTTCATACCAAATCCTTGAGAGGATCAGGGTGGAAGAAGATGGGGAAGCTATCCTATAAATCCTGCCACTACGCACACAGTGGAATGGTGCTCTTGCAACCCTATTTTCTTTACAACGATCAAATTTGACAAATTCTCATTTATACAATAAGATGAAGATACAGCCGTAGTTTGGAAGTAGGTAAAATTCAGGGACAATAGGTATCGCTTGTGAGCAACGGGCACGTTAGCGCAGTGACAGCTGCCACCACTGCTGGGATGGAGATGGTAGAGGACTGTGCAAAGCGCGAACTGCAGGCTCAGAGGCCAAAGGCCTAAGCATCCAATAAGACGTGAACAAAGAGGAGACTCGACAGTGGGAGCTAGCTATAAACGGTAGCTCAAGTACGAAGAACTCATATTACACGGCGAGTGCTAACCTATAAACAGTAGCTACAGCGCAAAGTAAGGTAGTAACTCTGATACTGACTCTCCAATACGAAGAACTGAGGGAAAAGAGATCAAAACAGTATGTACATGAGAAGGAACGGATAGTACAAACGATGGATCAGGTGGATCCAGTTGGTGAGGAACAAGTTGTTGTTACTCCAACAAGAGCAACGTACCAAAGAAGCAAGGAAGAACACCTGAAAATACCGCGAGACACAAAGCAAGGCCTGAGAAAAACCCACATGTGCAGCAGACACGAGGGAAATTGAAGTGCTCAGACGACACCGTGTTAGATGGATATGGTTCACCCATTCTAGAAACATAAACATGTCATATAAGAGCAAGATAATAGATACAGAGCAACGTAATGCATTGGGAACAAGCAAACACGTTAACGAACAAGATGGTGGGAACAAGGGAAGACGTTAGCGCACAAGATGGTGTGACAAGTGAACACATTAGCGAACAAGATGGTGGGACAAGTGAACACATTAGCGAACAAGATGGAACGGGCGTACAATGCATCGACCCTCTTGGTTGACACCTTTGGGCCCTTGGATTTTCGCTGAAACGTCCATCACCTGAAGACTGGTCGTCACTTTGCATGAACCACACGTGCAACTTGTGACCTCAACCACCTCCTCCATCCAGGCAGCAAGCGACTCCTCCGCTGTGGCACCCTGTCCCGTCGAGACATCCGCAAACTAAGAGGAGTGAATCGATGATCAAATGGGAGACACAAATTCCTTACTGCTCCACACATATGAATTTCCGTGGTCTCATCTCCGTGTAATTGGAATATTCCAGACCACACTGACACAGGCTTGCTATGAGGATGGCAGCTACACTCGGATCCACAGTGGGTGCTATAGAGGTCATAAGCACACGAAGATCGAATAAAAGAGACACTCACAAGACTTGGCAATTGAGGCAATACGTCATTTGGGGTGGATCAGTATTGAGCACCGACAATTCGCCTTGGACTTCTCTCCAACCCGATGGGTCCCCTTCCCAAGCTATCGAGTAACGTCGGTGGGCAGCTGAGAGAAAGATGGGAAATATTAACCAGGGAAGGATTAGAAGCAAACTTACTGCATTGTTGCAGAGTCTCCATCATGACAGGCAGAGAGCGTGCATACCCAGACACTTCTGGCGTAAACCTGGTATATGGATTACAGTCCAGCTGCCCATCCTTATTCTTCATGGCCCTGAATGCCCTAGGATTCGAAAACCCAAAGTGCATCCAGCGCTGCAATCGGATGGACCAATAGCGATATGTACTACGATCGGCATACGAAATCAAACGGTCGCCATTCTTGTGCCGCTACGAGAAGGAATAAAGATATGCATATGCTCAACAAATATCTCACATCACCTTGCAGGCACCAACGCAGAGCACATCCCCAATCTCAGCATCCTTTGGGAGTAGGCTGCGATCAGTCTTAGCGACCTCAACCAATGCAGTCCCCGTAGTATCTGCAAGTAAAAACTCCATAAAGACTGGAAAAGTCAACAGAGAAAACTAAACACAACGGACAAAGACTTACACCCTCCCCCCCTGTAGGGTGTGACAACGGGTTTTTGCTGAATGACCCCAACGACAATGAATCTTGACCCGTGAACCGTTGTTGAAGAGGCAAGTGTGGTAATGCTCTGCGCAAACCAATGAGTATAGAGGAGCTGAAAATAAACACCTTACTTCTGGAATAGAGGGAAAAGACGCGTTTGCCGGCAGCGTGTCTACAGAAGATGTGGATGTGGAAGACGCGTCTGACGTAGAAAAAATAGGTGGGGTGGAGGTGGGTGGGGTGGATGATGTGGATATCGGCTGTGTGGAGGATGCGGGTGGTGGAGAGGATGCCTCACAGCGGCATTTCTTGGGCAGTCTGGCATTGGCAGCAGGGGACAATGCACGCTTCTGGCCTATGAGGAAATGTCAGGGTGGTGGGAATGTTACCTGTCATGGAAGCGTACTCTGGGACATGGTTAGAGAGAGACGAGGAGGGATAAGGAGGGGGGATCAAGGTCAGATCGGGTTTATATAACAGATCGGGAAGATCGGGACCAAATTCATAATGTCGGGACCAATTTTTTCTCGTCGGGATCAACTTTTATATTTCACACGACTAACCGCACAAAACCAGACTAATGAGGTCTGACTGAGGTCATAGCGGGAGATGGCCCAAGAGGCCCAGAGTGTATTGGCAGCAAGCACGGCGAGGCGCTTGGCTACAAGTACAAGGAAATAAGACATACGAGAAAGTTTACAGGGACAACAAACGTCAGAGAAGATGCTAAACGCAAAATCGGAAACGGTTAGAAATCAGGAAAGAATACAGAAGCCAGTTAATATGCGCAAAATCGGAAACAGTTAGAAATGAGGAAAAAAGGAAGCCAATGCTAAGGTGGCGGAGGGAATGGGAGACGCAAAACTAGTCAAACTGCAGCAGAGGATATGAGTAGAGGAGAGCAGCAACCAAGAGAGTGGGAGAGGCAGCAATTCACAAGTGTCGACGAGCGGCAGCAAGTTGACCTTTTACTCACCACGAGAGATGTGAGAAGATTCAGGGGATAAGGGGCGTTGTGAAAGCCATTTTATAAACATGGCCTGAATCGTCGTGAGCACTCTTGTGAAGTCCATACCTCCGCTATTATGGTCTGCTTCACACATCCACGCCAGAAAACCCAGCATACAACTGAGGCACGGTTCCTGGGTCCATCAAATGGTCAAGTTTGCACAGCAACTGGTGAAAGATAGGACACAGCGATAGAGGAACGTATCACGTAGCAACTAGGTTGAGTACTCAGTGGGACAGTCGGATGGAAAGGGGGAGAGAACAGAGTTGTAGCCGAGGAGTAATAACATTCTGTCAGACAAAAGTAATAGAGGGGGGTAAGCGCCACACACAAAAGGTGTATCAAGATAGAGTGTCTGCTATGCAACAGTCAATCCAAGGCGTGGCTCTTGGCATGCCAGAGCTGCTACGATGGTACCACGTCTCATACCCTCAGCTGACACATGTGCTGCCCAACGTCCCCACTCTTGTACAGTTTTGTTGTCCGTACCCAAACCTGGGAGCTCACAAGAGTGCCCGAACTGGGGTGCCAATCTGTCTCTCACCGAACGTTGTCGGAAAGTGAGATAAAGAAGACGCATATACCACTCTCGTTCATCCAAATCATCTATCCCAGGGCAAGACTCGTCCGCATGAGAGAACTGGCAGTGTGGAGGATGGCATCGGCATTTGTCAATGTAGCAATGACCACAATACGAATAGGTTTGTTCACTGAGAATTGCTCGATGGAACGCTACACATGAAGGAGTGGCATCCTGGAGACCGCGCTTGAAGACTTCATATTGAGGGCCAAGAAAATAAAAAGGACATGGTCTTGAGATTGGAGCTTTGCTGAGCTGAGGCGAGTGGTAGATTTCCGTCCCTGTTTGATAGAAGCAAAGAACGCAACCCATGTGGAAAAGGGACAAGACTTCGTGGGCATTGGAACCACGCAGCATGTCAAGCATTGTGGAGGGGGTAGGGGGTGCGCGCTCGGGAAAGCCTATTCCTGTGTCCCAACCCAACAACACAGGATCATTGCAGACTTCCGAGTAGGGAGGAAAAATGCAGCAAGATGGGATAGACGGTAAACAACGAACGTCTTGGTTGTCCTCAAAAGGCCTGGGCTCCAGTTCTTCTGGTTCCATGCCTGAATGAGGCGACACATTGTGAGCTACAAGACAGGAAAGTGGGACAGAACGTAATGGCGGCAATGGTGGTTCCTCAATTGGGATGGGAGAGGGTGAACGGGAATATGGTTCAAGACACCAAGAAGGAATGGAACGAGACGTGTCTGTGATACGCAGCTGGGATTCGTCCTCTTGCACGACAAAGAGAGGAATCGAGGGCGGCTGGTGTTCCTCGTTCGAGTTGGCCATCGGGACAGATGAAATGTCCTCTGGAATGACAAAGCATGAAAGAGGAATTGAGGGCAGCTGGCATTCCTCGATCGAGTTAGCTATCCAGACACATGGATTTGCCGGTGATTTGCGTTCCTTGGCCGAGTTAGCTATCGGGGCACATGAAATGGCAGGTGGCTGGATAAGAGGCCCCTTAGGGGATATCTTTTTTTCGGGGGGCTTGGGAAGGGGAAATGGGATAGGGACGTGACTAGGGGTCTGAGCAGGGTGGAGAAGGTTTTCGAGGAGATACTGGGGTGGTATCTTTGTACCTGATACCAAAAATTCTGAATGTCTCTGGCCCTGAAATACACATTAGTACAGCGAAGGATCAAGTATAGCACACCCACTTTATGAAGTTCACAAACGTCACAGAGGGAAGAGTCAACTACATACAGACAGGTAAGTGGCTTGTCGTCCAAGACCTGCCCCAACACGAGTCGCCGGCAAGGTTGGTCTGCCAAGGGCATTGTGAGTGATGATAGCAGTTGCTGGCGTTCCGGTTCCCCAAAAGCAAAGCGGTGCTGTTTCATGGGAACAACAACATGAGAGACACCAAACTTGATGCCCCTTGCCACTCGTCCACTCGCTTGTGCAAACTCAACAATGGTCTCCGGAAAGTCGTAAAATACTGCAGCCACAACCGCAGGATGGTCAATCCCATGATAGAGCCCACTGGTGCCGATCAGGATAGAGTGCTTCCCGTTGTACCAATCCCAATAGCGATCTTGGCGGCTTTGCACCTGGGAGTGGTAGACAATCGGGCGCCGCTGATTCTCAACAAGAAGGTCCGCAATTCGTTCAGCATCAGAAATCTCCCTTACAAACACAATGACCCGTTGATCTCTCTCAAGCGTCGTCGCATACTTTCGGGTTATCGACACAACACTATGGTCTATGTCAGGAGACAGTTCAAACCGATATTGGATCTCAGGTCGCTGGGTATGAGAGTCTCGGGCAACCACAGTGCGACGAGCATCGAGGCCCAACAGGGAAGTGAGCTCGCTATACATCTTAGGGGGTAAAGTTGCGGTCAGAAACACCTTTTGGATAGATACCGTCATCCAATTTCTGAGAAGACAATACTGGGGCCGAAAGGTGGACCAAAGGCACACAAGATGCACCTCATCAAGAACAAGCCGTGTAATGCGTGGGCTATGACGTGCCAAAGAGAGCAGCTCATCGTGATTGGCAGCTTCCAACGTGACTAGGATGACGCGATGTGTGGTCTCCACTTGAGCCGGCCATTGACAATATGGGATGCAAAGGTGCTGGAGCTTGCGGCAATAATCGACTTCAATGGCAACAAATGGGGCAATGACAATCGAGACAGAGTCATCCTCCATGAGCGAAGGAAGGAGGAACGACAAAGACTTTCCTCCTCCTGTGGGGAGGATGGCAATGATGTCATTCTGAGTGGTCATCAGCCAGGAGAGGAACTGGGCCTGAGCGATGGACTTGACTGTGGTAGGACGTCCATAGATATCCTGGAGATATGCCAGAACACTGGCATTGAGTGGGGGTACATGGTCCTCGGCGAATGCACAACCAGAAGTGGGGTCAAATGCAGGGACAGTTCGCTTCATATTCCTCATCCACTCATGCTGCCTCTCACGGAACATGTAGTCAAAAAGGCCTCGAATATCAGGAATAGGTTGAGTGAGAGGAGACGGGCAAGTTGGATTCTGCAGGGATGTAGGAATCTATTCGAAATGTCAGAGACGGTAACAATAAAATGAACGTTCGCACCAAATGAACTTCGGATAGCCCAGCCCATACATGGTATCTCTGGCAAAGGTCCTGCATTGCCAGCAAATCTCCCTCGCTGATAGCTGAGATTTTTGATGCATCAACGCCATATCGGGTCTCACCAATCGTGTCCGAGTGGCCAAACCCATAATGAATGGCAGGGTGGACTAGTTCTGGCCGAGTGAATGCATACATTTGTTCCGTCTGCCTCACAACTACGCCTGTAAGAATGGCTTTGGCAACTTGACGCCACATGTGTAGGTTGAACTTGAGACCCAAATGGCCATTGCCAGCAATGTGACTGATTCCTTGTGAGAGTGAAACCGGATTCACTCTCCGTCCATGTTGCACCCAAAGGAAGCGCTGGTAATCCGCAACCTGATGGGTGTAGAATAGGTGGGCAAACTTTGTCTCCACAGGACGGACGATGACGAGATATTCAATGAGAAGTTCAGTGAGCCCATCAGGTAAGAATCGAACAACTCGTCGTGCCCCGTTGAGATGCCGAGTTTTCATGTAGATAGAGACGAGTGCGCCCAACCCGGCACAGATCCGGAAGGACTGCTCACCGCCAATCTCGGTGCCTCTGAATGTCTGACTAACAACCTCAGTTCCTCTTGCAACTGCGCCCACGCTCAAATGGGTTGCCACCATCAATGCCTGTGCCAATGTTCAATTGCAACCTGAACCTGAATAAAAGTACTCACCCTATTGAGCTTGGACGAAAGTTGGAGGAATTGATGGAAAAGGGCAGTATTGATAGCAAGCTTTCCTGCCGTCTGAAAGACGAGGAAATGACACTGGGAAATAGCTCCCAAAAACTCGTCTGCAAACGTCAACAGGCCGTTGGCAGGGAGATCGATGAACGATTCCAGGGATTCAACAGGATCAATGAAACAACTTGATGGCACCACTTGAAGTCCTTGTCGGATTCTCTCCCTCAGCTGGGTCGGGACCCATCCAGGCGTCGCATACTGGTATAACTTTTCAAACGCGTGACGAACCTCCCTGATGCTTCTTCCAGGCATTGCACGAATGATCTCCACATCCACTAGGGCACCTTTCCAAAAGAATGAGGTATTGATCGCAGATTTGGGCCAGGAGAAATAGTCGCTAGGTGTCAATGAGCCCCTGACTCTAACGACACCTGAGAGCCACTTGGCCAGATAGCGAAGTCGTGAGAAGGGTGTAGACGAGGTTGTGTCGAGGAGAGGGAGGAGAGATTTAAAGCACCTGGGAATCTTCAATATGTGCACTTGGTCAGCCAGAAATCACTTACATGTCCAATTTATCCGATGATGTTTTTAGGTTGCGTTCTTTGATATAGCCAAAGATGCCGATTGTACGTGCCAGCCATGTCAAATGGGAAACTGTGGAGGCCATAGCATCGGGTCTCTGAAAGTGGTAAATAGTGCTCCTCTGGGATTTGGAGCCAATCACCGATGCAAAGATAAAGCGCTCCATCAACGTATCCCAGTTAGACTGCCAAGGACTAGTGCGCTCGGCCCACAGCTCGGACCAGACATCTCCAATGACCATAAATCCATCGTCGTTGCCGAGGAGGGACTGTTTAAGCTGATCAAGGGCCACCCACAGATTCGTCGACAAGCATTTGACATAATCGACCCAATACTTTCCGGAGGGGAACTGCCAGCGTTGGGGGATAGCCCCATTCAAGTGGACGGTGTGTAATGCGCAGGCAAACGTGAGGGCTTTTGTGAGGTGACGGCTTCGAGTACTGAAAGTACCCTTTGAGGATGCAGCGCTGAACGGCCTCTTGGCATCTGGTCTGGTCAGAGTCAAATTCATAGTGTGCCCTTCCCAACGTGCAACCTACTGTGAAATTTGAACCAGCTGGAATCGCAGATTGTGGGGTACGTGTTCAAGTTGACTTTCAATATATGTCAAATACTGCTCAGACCAGCGATGCAGACGGCCAACATCAAGGTCCGTCTCTTCAATAGAGGCGGTCTCAGTAAGAAGTTGGAGATGTTGCTGCATTAGATCATGTGTAGCAAATCGTTTCCAACCCATCCTTTCCACAGTGGCGCTTGTATCCCTGTCATCGATGATGGATGGTTCTGGAGGGGAGTATGCTGGCAGAAGCGAGTTTAAACATGAGATCTGATGCGAAGGGGCAGAAGTGGGGGATTCTGAGACAATGACCCAAGGAGAGCATGGAATGGGCGCTGATCCGCTGATGATTAATGGGCTATATCGTATCTTTTTATCCGGTGGGTACCATCTCTGGAGCTTTACTGGCCGCGAGTGCATTTTCTTCCAATGTTCAGGCAACTTGTGTGTCTGGTAATGTTCACGCACACCCTTGTGAGGATCTTTGCCTGAAGATCCGGTTTGCGGGAAACCATGTTGGCAATGAGGGCACATGAATCCAGGAACTGGTTCTCCAAGGAATGGCAAGAGTGGATGGGGACCAGGTGGGAGGGAAGTGTTCAAGTTTGGGGTAGGGATACAGAAACGGGAGACGATCTCTAGCACCTCGTCGATGGGACAGTCATGGCAACACTGATGGAGGTGGTTGGACAACGGGTGTTCTTGAGGTGTATGAGTGACATCTAGGGCATGGTGAGCGATATCACACAACAGAAGGCGGAATCGGGGATGGTAGGTAAGGCCATTTCCCAGGGGAGTTGAGTATCTGGACCAGGAAGGAGAAAGGACTGCGCGTGAGATGTGTGGACATGCAGTCCAAAGTGCCACAGGGATAATGGTGGCTGGGTAGGGCATAATGGACAATAGTAGGATGCATTTGCGAGAGGAATGTCTTCGCTACCTGTGAAAAGGCATTAGTCACACAGAAGGAGGCTGCAATTTACTAACCTAGAGAAACGACAAGGTGGTGTCGCTGGGCATGGGTGGCTTCCTCTTCAGGACTGGGGAATATGATACGGCATATAGTGCACCCAAATGAGCTCTCTGGATGGCTTCGCCAATAGTGGTTATAGGGTGCGTCTGGATTGGCCAGCGGTTCATCGCAAATTAGACATCTAGGAAGCAAATCAAGGAATTGCACCAAGGGCCATAAAATAAATATTACAGCTCTTCGTCTTCATTCTCTTGCTCTTCAATCTCTTCAAAGGATGAATCAGAGTCATATGCATCCATCAAGGTCGGGGTTGAATTAAAAGTTACGCGAGTAACGAACAAACAAACAAATACAGAATAAAGATCACATGGGTCAAGGCGAGTTACTCGCCTTAACCCATGTGACTGCTGCTCCGACAACCCACACACACGGTGAATCTCAACATGACATTGGTGTAGAATTCCTGCTCTTATGCTACATTCTGTGTGTGTTATTCCGGCTGGCTAGATGTGTGTGTTGCCCACTGCTCTAATATCCTTCATGTGATTCTTTGCATCCAGTGTGTTCCGCTCGCTCCCCAGCCCCACGTCCTCACTCTACACTGGATGGGCGCTGTTGCAGCCCACCGGTGGTCGCTGTGGGGGCTGTCTCGCTTCACACTAAATGTTACTTAAAGTTGTTTTTTTTCAATAGACCGAACACCATACCACAGCCCCTAACCCAACGCAACCCCCTACCCAAACCCCCAACCCCCTACCCAATTGCCCAACCCCCTACCCAAACCCCCAACCCCCAACCCAATTGCCCAACCCCCGACCCAATTGCCCAACCCCTCATGCAATCTGCGTTATGGCAGACGATGCAAGCGGCATAAGGACTCGGCCTGCAGTGTGGATAATCACACTATGGTAACCGACATCTCAGTGGGGCAGTTTAACATTATTTGATCGAGGAATCATATAATATTAACATATACTAATAGCTGGGAGCGAGTTCTGATCGAAGCGTTCCCATTGGTCCGCTCCTGATTCTCGCTCTCTCATTGGCTCCGCACACTTTCTCCCACGTTTTTGCGCCTCCTCATTCGCTGGCTTTACCACGGACTTGCACGGTTTTTTGTCGCAATGACGTCGCTCCAGAACCAAACCTCTGACTCACGCAAGCGCCAGTCATTCCAAATCGCACACGGACATGTGTCTACATTGCGTAGTCTGTGGGATCCCACACTTCGTCGCCACTCTTCCACAAGGATTGCCATCCGACACGCACTCCACACCCTTGATTCGTTCAATCTCCACACACGGCTCAGCGCCTCTGCGCTCATTACACCTCGCTGCCCATGTGTCTCATCCTAGGTTATGATGCTACGTAAGTGGCCTCATTCACTCTTCGCGCGATCCGACACAAAAGCACCTCATCTTCCATCCCCAACTCCCCTCGCTCTGGCCTGATGGCGCTGAACATCACACTCCGCTCCCACTTCACAGCGTATGCCTTTCTAAACAGCGATCCAGAATTCAGTAATAGTCGCCTGCACAGTGACTTCCTCATTGGTGCGCTCAGTTTTCGTTCCCGCGTCTCCACTGATACCATGCCGCTCAATTGACGGGCCAGGTTCCGACGTCGCGGATGCCATGAACATCAAATTCAACTTCTTTGTTCCTAAATCGACTACCATTCTGCCTCCTTCGCTCGGTGATCTGCTATTTGTTCGCGGCTCTTTCATCCCTCGCATTGTCAATGGGGAGTTTATCGCCACCTCCTCCCTCTCCTCCTTGACTGTGTTGCTCAGCAACAATCCGGGGAAGGACATGCGTCCCGTTACTGACACCAACGCTTTTTTCGACTTCACGGGCTTGTGTACTGCCACTGGCGATCGTTGGTTCACATTGGCCACTGGCGCATACCAGGCTGTGGTATGTGTCTTCCACTCACCACACCACCCAATCCGCTCATGATGTACATACAGTCCAAATCCGTCCTTAACTTTTCTGTCACCATTCTCATTCCGTCTACCACACGATGGAAAAACTTCTACTATCCACCCACTGCGACTCCTGTCCACTGCTCGATTTCATGACATCCACGACAACGTTGCCCGCTTCAAGTTGGAAGACATCGGGTACTTACGCTCCTCCGCTTCCACTTCTTCTGCCACTGCCCCGCACAAAAAAAGGAGCCTGTTTAATCGAGAACCCGCGACTTCCGCTGATGACGTCACTACCACATCCGTGCTTAGTCCCAAGGATTGGGAAGACGATCATGACAATGACGATGCGGAGAGCAGCAACAAACGCATTAAGTGCTAAATGCAGAATGAGGGTCATGAACGTCCCTTCCAATTTTCCGTGTTTGTCTCTATGCTATTGTACTCTTGATTTGTGTATATAATGTCGCTCCACCCGAATGAAACTCTTTGTTAGTGCACCCTGCCTGTTCTTCAGAAAACATCATGAACTCGCTTGAACCATCCACTTCCGTACGTCGTAGAAGATCCAACACTGGATCCTTCGCATACCTACACTCCTGGAACCCCCCTGCTCTCTCCACACCATGGAACACGACTCCGTGTAATCATTGTGATGCCCTACTTTTGAAAGACGAAAAACCTTCTTGGTGCTGCCATAATGGTTCAAAAGCGTTGGGTTGGGTTGCAACGTCTTTCGAGATGACTAATCACACTATGGTAACCGACATCTCAGTGGGGCAGTTTAACATTACTTGATCGAGGAATCATATAATATCTACATATACTAAAAGCTGGGGAGAGTTGCGATTGAAGCACTCTGATTGGTTGCCTCACCTTACCCACTCATGAGCTACAGGTTTACAGTGTTGAACGGTGTTGGGTTGCAACATGGAAATGTACTAAAATTTCTTGCGAATTTTTTTGAATAACTGGGGAACACCGCCTGAAGCGGCAGATCCCGCTACTCTTACCCCGCATGCATGTTCACTCTCAATGTTGCTATTGGCTGAGACGAAGCCTGAGATTTGCTCTCGCTCTGTAAACCCACCACATACTCTTATTTCAGAACCACGTAATTTACACTGCAGCCACACAGCGAGAGGAATAGAACTGTATGGGGCAGAGAATGGACCCTGGGTTTGGGGGTCATAGAGGACCGTGTGCATAGGATAATTGAGTTGGGGCATAGGACCCGCTATGGAGTAGTGGGAGTTTCTCGATAATCTACTAATCAATTCAGTTTCAAATTTGATATCATTGATTATGTAAAGTCTCTGAACACCATGGGAAACAGTAGCAAGACCCCTTTGGGCGACATAGGGGTCCACATATTCCACAAGTTTCATTGTTTCAGGAATAGTTGAGGCATTGGACCGACGCTTGTCTTGAATTTCTCGCGAAATTTTTTGCATTTCTCGATAATCTACTAGTCAATTCAGTCTCAAATTTTATATTTCAGAAGGTATTGAGAGGTACAAATTGATTATATAAAAGTATGCGAAGAACGTGGGAAACAGTGAGGAAGAAGTGATGAGCGACAAGGATGCTAAGGTAGGTGATAAGGATAGAGGGAGTTGCCGGGTCATTCAAAAATTGAATGCCTCGAAGCCCCGTGAGAATTCCCTCGAAGGGGTCGTGAGAATGAAAAATCAATTCAATTTTTCGTGGGAATTTCCCTCGAAGCCCCTTCGAGGGCGAATCCTAGGTATTGCATTGTTGTGTTGTTGTGTTGTCTTCTCAACTTCAGTTCTAACTTTCTCACCTTCCACTTTCTTCCTATCAAAAAATTTTCTTGTGGCTGTGCAAAAAAGTGCACAGCCACTTCTCTTTTTTTTCTTTTATAATTTTCACTAAAATCACACCTTCCTAACCCTGTCAACCATTTCAATTTTCGTCCATCCAGTCAAAAGTTATTTCACTTTTATTTCACTTGCACCCTCACTGCACCCTCCTGCACCCTTGAAATTTATTTTCCAAAAAAAAATATTGAAAAATTCCATTCCATTCTCTCTCCTAAATATATCCCTCTGAAAAAAAAACCCATATTTATATCTATTTTTTCCACTCAGATATTTCACTTTTTATTTCAGTTGCACCCTCACTTGCACCCTGCACCCGAGTGCACCCTCAAAAAATTCCAAATAAAATATTTTCCCACTCTATTTCCTCACCATATTCCACTCCAAAACACCCCGCATTTTTCCCTATTTTTTTCGTTAAAATTTTATTTTTCCCATATCTCCTTACCCAGAGCAGCTATTCACATCCTCTTTTTTTCATCTTGTAGATCTCCCCTACAGCTATCTGGAATGCCTATTGCCACCCATAATTCTCAAAACTGACCGAGAAAACATCCAGGCTTCAGGTCAAGGGTGCAGGGTGCAGAAATTATGTCTGCGCTTATAACTTTTGAATGGCTGCACCAAATTTCAAATGATTGGTACTGTTAGAAAAGGTGTGATTTTTCTCTTTTTTGCAAGCCCGGAAAATCCCGAGGGTGCAGCGGCAAATGCCTTTCGCCCAGTTCTTCTATAGATTCTGGTGGGCTGCTATCTGGATTTGTCCTGAGACTGTTTTCGGGTCCCTGCCGCCTCTCAGGAGGAGTGGACTAGTTGGGGTTTGGGATTGTCCGTTTTCCGATCCTCCGTATCTTTCATCGGGTTTCTGTAAAACAGGATAAACATTCCACCCTTGTTGAGTTGACGATGACCTTGTGATATTGTTAGTGATCTTTGGGCATATGGAGGTCCCTGGCTCAGTTGCCAGCCGATTTTGCCATGGGTTGGGTTGGGGGGGTTAGCGCTAGGCTTTCCTGTCACCAGGGCTCAGTAAAATTTGGGCTTTGCACTTTTGAGGTTCCTTATTTTCATCGATGACATTTTTGTATATTTACAGTGAGAGTATGATTGGGCAGCTAGATAATTATTATGCTTGTTATTATTATTTCTAGTGTGGTTAACAGTACTCTTTTGTATGTTTTTTCTCAGTAGTGGTTTCGTGGTGGAGTTCGTTTGGGGTATTGGCCAAAGCTGTTACCTCTACAGGGGTGGCAGTCATATGGGATCAGGGGTGGGCCCACGGTTTGTTGCAAGGGGCCCTGTGATCTCCAGCTGGGTCCTTGTTGGTAGTTACCATATCCACGTCCTCGCCTTGAGGTGGTGTCATGCTTCGGGTAGCGTTCCTTCCATGCCCAGTGTTGGTGTATTGGGCATATGTGAAAGGAGTGGTCGATAGCCTTGCAGGTGTGGCAGAATCTATGGTAGTTGAAAGCTGTGCCTGCTTGGGTCCATTTCCCTACAAAGGTTGCCGATTTGAATATCTGAATCCATTCCTCATGAAGGGAGTCTCGAGTGTCAGTTAGCACGCTGAGGGGGGGTTGCACATGGATTTCCCACATGGTGACTGCACTGTCCGTGGTGGGTTTCCCTTTTTCGTTTATGTTGTCTGCGGTGTCTTTGCCATTCAGGGTGTATCCTTGTGGGGTGGCTTGGACGCTGTCTACGATATCCATGACTTGGTCCAATGTCATGTCCATTTGTGCTAGGAATGGGAGGAATAACCCATTCGTGTCCACAATTGTGTCTTGGACGGCTGTGACAATGTCCTCCTCATCCTTGAGTCTTTTGCTCATACCAATTATTAATGAGGCAACAAAGGTTGTTGGTCTAAGTTTCAGGTCTATCCCTATAAACCCAAATTTCCGGCATATCCAGAGGTGTTTGTTGACCAGGAGGTCGGCATAGGGTGGGTTAAGACCTTGGACTAGAAAGCCCCATGGTTGGGCGTACTGCCCATAGCTTTTCTTTCCTACCTTGGCAGGGAAGGGGGGAATGATTCTCACTCTCTTTGTTTGGTCCAGGAAGGCTCTTTCGATGAAGATTTCCATATTAGTTTGGAAGTTGCACTCATTTTCTTCGTTGTAGGCTGCATCCAGTGGCAAGGCCAGGATAGCTCCTTCTGTGCGCATCCATTCTTCAGCTCTGGCTGGGTTAGCTCCTTCTAGCAGGCGGGATGGGCAGAGTCCATATGCTACGAATTTCTTGAGGTCGTGTCCGAGGGCGATCCAGTTGTAGTCCTCTTTTCCATCTTTTGGTCTCTCTGCTTTTGTGGTCTTGGTCTCATACATGGCTAGGTTTTGCATCTTGTTAATGTCCTCAGCGCTGGTTACTGGGTGCCAGGAGGAGGGGTGAGGGAGTTATGTCTGATCGGAGCATGTTTTCGCTCTGGTTCTCGTTCATACTCACCGTTGTGAAGACATCCTGGGGGGCATCCAGGTTTCCGGGGTAGAGTTGGGTGCCGGTCCCTGATTTTATGATGGATTTTTTGCGGAGATGGATTCTAGGAGGCGCTCTGGACGGTCCTTGTAATTTGGCAGCTGTCGGGGATCTAGCATGCTTTCTTGTGTCTAGTTGTAATGTGTCCCTCGTATTTGTGGTCATGTACCTCAAGTTTCTGATTGTTAGGGGACTGGGGGGCCCGTCAGGTGAGCTGCAGAGGTCGTCATCCTCGCTTGTGGCCTTTGTGATAATAGGCTGGGGTGGTATGGTTGTTGGGCTTTCGGTGGCCAGCTTTTGTCTGGGGAGGTTCTTCTTGTTCGAGCAGAGGGCCTCCAGTGCGTTCTCATCTTCTGGGGTAAGCGGGGCTGCAGACAGTGGTTCATTAAGGGGGAGTGTCTATTTTTGTGGCATCTCTGTCAGGGGGGGGGATATTTAGGTGGTAGTGGGTTTACCTCCATGACTCCACCAGTCGTTTTCTGGGGACACTGGGCTTGCGGCTCGCAGGCTGTGTGGTAGTTCAGCGAACTGCCTAGTTCCATCAGAACTGCCTGGTAGATCTAGTAGCCAGCGTTGCTCTCAACGCTTATTTGGGTTCTAGACACTCTTTGTCGATAGCCTTTGGCTCGAGTGTCTTCTCGACTCCTCGCCAAGGTGCTGCCTGAGCTTTAGTCCCCCGACAATTTCATTAGATTTTTTGGTTCATAATATTCATGTATTCATGTTTTCATTTTTTCTTTGCATTGCGCAATGGATGTGGTTTTCTCTTATCTACGGGTGAGGTGGTAGATGGCTGCTCCTGTGGCCGAATCATAAGCCCTTTCCCTCTCAATCATCTCCAGTGTTAGTTGCCTCCATTCCAATAATAAAACCAGTGTTGCACCAGGATATTTTGACATTGGCTTCATAAACATCTATAATGGATGGTCCTCGCTTTTATTCTTCCATTCCTCTTTTTTGATCCTCTCTTTGTACTCATCCAAATGTATCGAGCAAAAGAGTGGTGGGTTCTGCCGCGTCAGGCGGCGATCACCAGTTATTTTTATAGCCTAAGTATATTCATGAAATGAAATAGAAAAAGATTCATGCTGGGACAGGTGAAAGGAAACATGCGCTGTGCAGAGTCAAGCAAAGCGCGAAGCGGAAGCACTCTAAGTCCAAAGTCAACTTTCTAAACTGGTGCAGATATCAGACATGGTGAATTCAATCCAATATGATACTACTACATGTCAGATGGCTTGACTTCTGTCGTTTCGGTACTTTATATATATTTTCCATCTGGGGTGATGATGATATTATGGAAGGGTCCAAGGGTGAAGGATGTGTGAAGGATGGATAATGGTTGATTTTTCCCTGATGGAAAAATTCCCATCTGGGCATAATAATAATGATATAATATTCGCAAAGGGTGGTGGATCAATGATCATGATGAACAAGGGCAAAGGATAGATGAGGCTCAGTTTCGCCCCAATGAAAAACTTTCCATCTGGGCATCCTCTTTCGTTACTTCCCCCCCCCCTTTATACCTTCTTTTTTCCACTCCGCTGTCGCTTTGAAGGTCTACTACTACCCTCCTCCACATCCGAGTCACTTGTGTCTCGTTCAGACACTGTTCGAATCGATGTGTTTGATGCACTCCGTCGTGGCATGCTTCCTGGCAACCCCAATGGCGTATGGATCTT
Source organism: Cantharellus anzutake (assembly GCF_015039405.1). NCBI lineage: Eukaryota > Fungi > Basidiomycota > Agaricomycetes > Cantharellales > Hydnaceae > Cantharellus > Cantharellus anzutake. The sequence goes on along the minus strand of NW_024067133.1, from coordinate 95,211 downwards.
GTGCTCCTTGCACAATCGTGTCGCGGTCTCTCCTCCAACCAACATTGCGATCGCCCCATATATCGCATATGGTCCTCCATCTTCAAGCTGCTCCACGAACCGTGCATAGATCCCTTCCATCTCTCTCTTTTTGTATGCCCGGTAGTCCGTTCCCAATATCCCTCCAAAAAACCCCTTCTTTGTCAGTGGTTCCATCAGTCCAATCCGAACGATCACTGTCCCAAGTACCCCTTTTGCCCCTATGATTGTTTGAAAAAATTATTATCTTGATATATATATGTCTATCCCAAAATCACCACTTCCTTACCCATCTTTGCCTTGAACGCCTGGTTCATTTTCCCGTTGTGCACCGTATACCATGGACTGCTCTTATCAACGTGCATTCCAATGAACAGGAGCCAACATGTGAACATCGTCGTTTTGTCGATCCTCCCCTTGTTCCCTTGTGTGCTCCGAGAGTTGTCCTTCCATCCCAGCTGAGATCCCCATCTTTGCAGGTCGTTCGCTAGTATGGGTTCCTCCCGAGATGACGACGTCCCTTGTGCATCCACCGAGTGACTTGGTGCCATTCGTGACAGAATGATAGCCCCAAACAGTGCCATCCTATGGGCAGGCAAGGATCCATCATAGCGCTCTTTCACCCATCCAACCATTTCCAGAGATGTTGGCTCTTGGTCCTTTGGCCCAAATCCAAAATCACTTGGCAATCGAGCCCTCTTCAACACTCGTGGCAGGTCGTTCAGATCCAAGTCCTTGATCATCCACTCCACGTTCTCGTTCTCATCATCCTCTCTTGCCACTGCTCTCGCTGCTGCAGCATCCATCTCTTCCTCCATCGTCATCGCTCCTTTTCCACCTCGACGTGGTGCTACCGATCCCATCTCTTTCCCTCCTGTGAATCGAACCCATCCATTCCAACGTGGGTAACGCTGCATGGGGTTTGCCTTCCATGGCAATGCCACCACTTGCTCCTGTATGATGAGCTGGTGGTGGACTCGTTCGCAAATCCGGCTCTTGATCTCAGCAGGTGTCTTGCTCGAAGACCTTGAATATTCTTCGATCACCTTGTGCCATATCGCAGCAGCTTTCCCATCGTGGAAGAACGGTCCACCCCATGGAGTCCGTGGCCGCTTGAGTGCAATATCGTATGCCTCGTTGATGAATTGTCGCCCATCCATCGTGACCTCGTTTGGAAGGGTGATCTGAGACTCCATGTCTTCTGCTTTCTCCCACAAGGACTTTCGCAGGACCCTCCGTCCCTCAATGGTTCCAAGTGGCTTAGGCAGTTGCTTGAATTTCTTCAGAGAAGCACTGCGCTCCCTCTGGAATGACTGCTCTCCTTCACTGAGCTTGTCATCTGCCATGCTCTCTTTCAGTTGTTTCCTGATCCCCTGCACAATGTTTGCCACTGCATCCTCAACCAATGCATCCACGATGAGCCCAATGAGTGCAGAGTGAATCTGCTCCTGCTGTGATTTTTGAGATGACCTATCATCATGATATGTATCTTTGATGAACCTAATGTAGAGGTCCAAGCAGTACATCTATGATTGTTGGTGTTAGAACATAATAATAATGATGGTATATATATATATATATATATATATATATATATATATATAATATTATATATATAGAAGTTGCACTGACCTCCCAATTAGGCCGGCCATAGTTAAAGATCCATGACCGTTTGGATGAAAATGCAGGTCCAGGGTTGGACTGCCTCTTGTTCCTTGGCCATGCTTCGCTGAAGATGGTGAGAGGCACCATCCCATTTGGCGCATGAGGTTCGAATCGCATGATTTCTGGATTGAGGCTCGGGAAGCCTGTCGTGCCTAGCCCCAATGAGAGCCACAAGGGGTCCATGAGAGAGGTGCTGAGCACCTTGCCGCTCCCACTGTGGGCGAATGCAACTGCTCGCTCTAAACTAGCAATGACCTCAAGATGGTAAGGGTCGATGGATTTCTTCTCTTGTATGAGCTGGTTGACATGCAGCCAATATCGTTGTAAAAGATGAGTGAAACCAAACGTGGTCCACTGATATATCTTTGGGAATATCTGTTGCAAAGGCAACGACAATAAGAAAAGAAAAAGAAAAGAAGAAGCATGAGCAAAAATCATAAATAACATCATGGTTTTCGCCCCGATGAGAAAGTTCTCATTTGGGCGACTTTGAGATGTTCAGAACATATATATATATATATGCACTCACACCAGGCTGGACGATCACGCAGTTCTCCTTCAGTGTATTGATGATCTCTGGCCTGCGCCATCCATGCAACAGTGGTGTTATGATCTCGGTGAATATCCACCTAAGAGAAATTGATAATAATTGATAGAGATGATATATAATATATGAATGATAAGCCATGACTCACCTTCCTGTTCGTACCCTTGATGGGATGTGAGACAAGTCCAAGATGTAATACTGTTCGCATCGAAGATTTGTTGGCGTGTCAGGCCTGTCCATCCGACTGGACCAATGATCAAATGGAAGCATTGAACTACAACGGTCTTGATGGAGATGAACACGAGAGGATTGCTTTGAGTCCCCATTGCACGTCCCAGCAGCAGCTGCGGTAATCCATCCATGGTCCACCTCTCCTCCTCCAGCTCGAGGTGCAGCACGATGGAAGGATGACTGGTACATTTGCAAAAAGACCCCTTGGATCGACTGTGGCGTCGAACGTTGCAACATATCCATTCCTTCGCTAAATTCATCATCATCACTTCCACCAAGACCAGTCGAGATAGATGTTTCGTCGATGACATCCACGATGGCTTGCATGATGGTTTGAAACTCAGGCAAGATCATGTTTGACTGGATTTGACCAAGGGTACCCAAGTAACCAAGTGGGTATGTTCGAAGTTGGATCGAAGGATAAGGATTATTATTATGATGATGATCTGGGGGATTCAAGGAAGAATGGGTTGCTGGACCTCTTGCTGCTCTGGACTCTGTGCCAAATGTGGTATCGAAGGTCTCTTGTTCGTCATCCTCAGAATCATCCAGACGAGAAGGGGTAACGAACATGTGGCTCGCAGTGTCGAGCTTCACAAGGAGAGCACCGTTGTTCTGGCCAGGTGCATCCACTGGATGGCGACGAGCAATCTTGTTGCCGTCTTTGTCGAACAATTCAACCTCACGTCCTTCCTCTTCATATGCAATGGCATCAGGATCAAAGACTTGCATCTTATCTGCCGTGTAAAGCTCATCGTGTGCAGCAAGGATGTCTGGAGTTGGGATAGGATCCCACCTCTGGACTTTAGTCGCACTGTATATTATTATTATCGTCATCGTATGTGTGTCAGTTTGGGAGGTCCAGGGTGAAGAGAGTCAGACAGACCTGATCTCGGTAGCCAAGGCAAATGAGAAGAATTGGACACGCTTGTAGTCAAGCTCTTTGTTCCAATGGGAAGTGGTCAGGTCAAAGGCCTCCTCAGAGGAGATGTTGATCGGGAGGTTTTGGCCATATTTGATGGAGATGAATATGGGATGACAGGAGCGCCAGATGTGATGTCTCTTCCAGGATTCTGGTGAGTTGTTGCGAAATTGGTCGAATTCAGAGGTGAAGATAGTCTCAAGGTTCAGCATATCCCTGAGGCGAAACTCAACTTTTTGATTTGTTAAGCTAGAGGAGGGGAGGGATGATGATGATTATTATATAATATATTATTATCATTCTTTACGCACAAGTCAGGATTGACATCCTCCCAGTTGGCTCTGCCATCGAGGTCGATGGCATAAGGATTGACAAGTTGGAATGCATGCTCAGTGAGCGCATGCATCGCATAGAAGAAGAAAGAGAGGACCATACGATAGAGACCAGTCGACATGCAGGTGTGCGATGTACCTTGCTTTGAAGCATGGCCAGGTGGGATGAAGGATTTGTCGAAGAAAGCATGAGGGGCCATGCCAAGGAAGACAGAGTTGCGAGAAGGAGTGGTGCCAACATATAGCATGGAACCTGTGGGGTCGAAACCAAGGAAACCTCGAGCATTGTTGAACGGACGTCTTGGTTGGCCCAAGTCAAGCGAGAAAGCCCAGGACCACTCATCTGGGTCCAAAGGGAGAAAGGTGCCAAAGCCAGCATTGAAAGGAACGAGGAGGCGGAAATCAAGACAGTGAAGAGGAATGCGAATAGCATACTTGGTAGAAGTGGCAGGATCTATGAATTCATCTGGCTCGATCCGTACCTTCTTTCCAGCGATGGCCTTGAGAAAGCCAAAAGGATTGGCAGCATCGTGGAGGGCTTTGAGGTGACGGAGTTTGATAGGGAGGCGAGGGAGGCGATGGAACTTGTTGTGATCAGGGGCAGGATGCAAAGTGCTGGTGATCAGAGCCTGGTGAATATGTTGCTGGGAGAGGGAGTCCTCTTCGAGGAGATCGGGGTAAGGGTTGTCAAGGTCGATCAGGGTGTGATCAGAGTCTTGATCATCATCAAGGGAGAGGTTGAGGAGACTGGATTCGATGGAAGATCTTGGGCTGAATGCAAAGGACATGATAGTGGAGAAAAAGTATATTGGTGAAGGGGGAGTTGGCCCAGGTGTTGAGATGCTGATGGAGTGAGGAGAAAAGGGGTAGGAGGTAATACACAATATATATATATATATATATATATATATTGAAAGCGGTGGAAGCACTGTGCTAGAGAGGCAGATGGGCAGGAGAGGCTAGATTAGGAAGGAAGAATGATGATGATTGTATGGGAATAAATAAATAATATATATAATATATATTAATGTTTTCCTAATAAGTGGTGGACGCCGCCTGATGCGGCAGGTCCCACCACTCTTCCATCCTCCGTCGTTGCAAAATATATTTGGGTTGAAGATCCAACCACTTATAAACACCCCACCCTTTTCCCAATCATCCCCTGTTACAACATATGCTGTTGTGTCCGGAGGGTGTGCGACAATGTCTCCCTCCAGCGTTACGCTTCAGGTTTGTTACAAATGTCATCGCAGAGGAGAGCAAAAAGGAAGGTAAGTACATCATGAAGATATCTGTCATAATCCGGAAATCGGGTGCAAAGGTGGACACACACGGGGAAAGGGGAGGGCCCGATGGGAATTTGGTAACGGTCACCAAACAGAATATGCACAAGTAAACGGTCACGAATATGCGACACAGTGCCCGTTGAAAGGAACACCGTGGTTTTCAGCAAGGGGAATCAACTGGTGAGAAGACGGCAATTCGGCAGGTGGTAAAAGGCTGTAAGACCAGGGAGCTAAGGATATTCTGTTAAGAGAAAGAGTAAGAAGAAATTGAGTTACTCACTGGTGACGTTGGTGGAGGAACTTGAAGGTAGCAGTGGTCCAGAAAGCATGAGAGAAGCAGCACAGGGGGGGGAAGGCAGAGTAAGCGGCATGAGAGTGGTGCGGTATACTGTGAGTGAAATTGTTGGGAGGACCCTGGGTTATCCCGAATTGGCAATGATAGAGGACCTTGTCATCAAACGCATTCAATCAAAGTCGAAAATTTTACAAGACCCGCTACAGAGTAGCGGGAATAATATATAATATATATTAATGTTTTCCTGATAAGGAAATTTGAAAGGGGAAAGGATAAAATGGAGAAGGAAGAATGTTGCACCCTGATGAAAAGTTTTCCATCGGGGTGAGTTACAACATTTAGGCGGCAATGTAATGCCATGGCAATATTATCAAGAAAAGTTGCCCAGATGGAAGAGTTTCCATCGGGGTGAGGGACTAGTAGTAAGGTGTTGGAAGAAATCTGCCCAAATGGAAATCTTGTCATCAGGGAAAGAAGTTCATAATCATTGTAAAGACACAAGGTCAAGTTGCTTTTCTCATATATTATTATCCATTTTGTCGATGACAATGTTATTATATATCAATTCACAATGGGAATAATGAAAACATCACCACTATTGTACATGTATTGTTGTTACAAGAAACAAAACAAAGATGATCGTAATGATGATCACATTCTTCATCGCCATCAAATCCAGGCGAGTTCAGAAAAAGGAATCAACATTCACATTGCTGAGGCAGGATCGAATACTTTGGCTCCCATCCGTTTTTTCGATGGCTGTGCCTTTGGCCCAGAGGATGTGGCACTTACGCTTCGACTGCTGCCAGCTGTGGCTGCAGTTTCTTGCAGAAGCCTCTGCATCCCTCGGGTTTGTCTTTGAGGAGGTCGTGGGGGGGAGTCGTCGGCTGTGTTGGAGAGATGGGAGGTGGAGTGTTGTGGTCATCAAATTCGATCCTGCCACGCTTTGCCTGCAACTCTTGATCACCCTGCCCAGCATCATTGTCTGCCTCCTCATCCTCCTTGTCATCGTCCCCATCCCCATCCCTGTCCTCGTCCTCTTCCTTGTCCTTGTCCTTGTCCTCATCTTCATCCTCATCCTCGTCCTCATCCTCATCCTCATCCTTGTCCTTGTCCTCGTCCTCATCATCCTCGTCCTCGTCCTCTTCCTCTTCCTCATCATCCTTGTCCTCTTCTTCCTCATCTTCCTCCTCGTCATGATACTTCCCAACATGTGAACGGCTTGGCTGCGTCGGAGGGAATCTTTTCCATGATTGTGAATCCGAGTCAGGACGATGTTGCCCCTTCACGCGTCCAGATCGACTACGTATTATTTAGATTAGTAGTGTATTAGATATTATGATTATTATTGATCATCACATACCGAACAGGAGCCTCTGGGACTGCCAGTTCCTGTGAGTGCTGTGAATCATGTGTGGTGGACTCTTCCACATCGCTGTGATCACTTGCTTCCTCGTCCATCATGGTGGGTGGGTTGTCAAACATGATATCATCATCATGCTCTTGGGTGCTCTTCTGGGTGCGGCTCTTCTTAGCTGAGCGGTCTACAATGATGGCATGGGGCATCAGCTTGATGTGAAAGTCCAAGGAACGATGGGGGGTGAGTGATGCTTACAGCTTTTTGGGGAAACGCTCAACGGCTCAGCTCGTCTCTTGCCCTTGCTTGAGGATGAAGAAGGCTCTAGGACTCCTGTGACTGCTGGTTGGTCCAATTTGACTGCATCTCCGATGCGCTTGGAGATGACAGCCTTGATGCTGTCGTCCAAAGAGTCCTCCTTGACGATCCAATCTGGAAATTTGATTGGGTCCTTCTTGGGATTGCGTGTCTAAAAAAGGAGGATGAGGGAAAGTGAGGTTGAGTTGTATGATGTATAGCAAAACAGAAGAGTGATGAATGATACTCACAGTCCACAAATGCTTGACGTTCTTGGCCTGGCCCTTCCAAGTTTTGGCACCAGCAAGAACCTGTCCTTCATCGAGTGCAGTGACATCAGACTGGTAGACAGCCCCCTGATAGCCTGCATCACGCAATCTGGAGGCGAAGGAACAGAGGTGGAGTTGCTATGGAAGGAAGGGGTGAAAGGGTGAGAAAGGGTCGGTGAAAAACAAAAACAAAAAAACAAAAACAAAAACAAAAACAAAAACAAACAAACAAACAAAGGATACTTGCCTCGTTGAGGAGATTCAGAGTCTTGAGAACCTCAGCATCGAGCGGAGAGTCTGGATCGCCTCGCTCACGATGGAGCAAGGGAAGGGAAATGAGGCGCTTGAAGATGGCAGTGATCACTGCACGATCATGCTGGCCATTTAAAAGGAATGCATGACTGAGGTTCGGATTGGCGCTGAGGTAGGCCTCTATGGTGGGAGAAGCACTCGGTAGAACCTCTTGCACTCGATCAAGAAAAATGTATTGATGTTTTTCATGGCGTAAAGCACCAGAGAGGATGGAGCGAAGGTCCCTCCTGAAGAAGGACCAGGCAGTTTCGGTGAGCAATTCACGACGATAAGTGGAGGCCATGATGCTGGCCAAATAGGCTGCGATACGGAGGCTGCGGGAATTGCGAGAGATGTTCTTTTTATTAGCAGCTGGCTCATATGCCCAACCAGTGACCAAGACATAGCCAGGAATGGACTTATTGTTGTCGTTCAGGCGAAGACGAAGAGCATCACCAGGATCACCACCTGTATTATAGTCACCAGCTATGGAGACATACTTGAGGATGGTGGCATTGAGATCCTTTTCAGCAGCCCAGGTGAGGTCGAAGGGAGAGGTGCCCAAGAAGCCAGGGATGCGGTGGGAGGGGACAAGGTTGGCCTCGACGATGGGAACAGGTTTCCTCGACGTGGGATCAGGAGGATGTGGGCGAGTGCTTGAGCGAGTGCGGGTTTTTTTGGAGGGAAGGGTGGATGGGCCTTCTGGATTGGCAGTGACGGGGCCTTGATCATCAAGGTCATCATGATCATCGCCAACATCATCGACATCGGCCTTCCTGGAGGCAGACTTTAGGATGAGCTTTGCAGTGCCATCCTCATGGAATGCATGGAAGCGCTTGACAGAGGCATCAGGGAACAAAGCAACATCATGATCGATGGTGGGAGAGAAAGCTTGAGCATATAGGAGGTCAGAGTGAGCGGCAGAGAGATGCGGACGGATACGAGTATATATCATCCATGCAAGCTATAATGAAAAGAAAAGATGAGATAGGTGAATATATATGATGATCAAAAGCATGTGTACATCACGATGAGTCTTCTTGGTTGCACGAAGGAGAGGATCGATGTTGATGGCATAGAGGACGCCAACAGACTCATCACGGAAGGGGCGTTTTTTTCCAGGGACCATATATCGGGAAACGCCATCAAACCAAGAGTGGATCTGTAGGGAGAGCGTGCATGAGATGGGGTGACCAGTATATCAAGGAATGAGGATATGGATATGGATTAACAAGAGTGAAATCACCCTGATGAGAACTTTTCCATCAGGGTAGAAACGAGATGGACAATGGCATGAAAGAGGAGAAGCCAACCCCGATAGAGAGTTGAGTGAGTGCAGGCTGCCCCGATGAGAAAATTTCCATCAGGGCAAAAACAAAACTGATTGATAACAACCAGCTGCTTCTTCTTCTTCACTCGTGTGAAAGAGTTGAAGATCGCCCTGATGGAAATTTTTCCATCTGGGCCAGAAAGCCAAATGCCTCCATAATATTCAAATAATACAATCACCCACCTCCCGAAGGGCCTCTCTGTGAGGCCGCAATGCTTTATCATACCACTCTGCCATGGTGTTCGTCGTGACTGGGACATAATAATCATCCAGTCCACCATAAAATAGCTTCGCCCGGTTCATCACCAGGTCACAGTGTTCTGTGTTCAGCCCAGGGATACCACCAGAACGTACCTGCGGTATGACAAGCTTCTCGAAAAGGGCCATCAGGTCCTTGTAATATCCGACGTACGCCTTCTCATACTCCTCCGATGCGGTCATAAAGACATCGAGCCCGCCGAAGAATCGCTTGTGGATCCTTGCTGCAGCTGTCAGAAATTCGTTATCGATCAGCCTCCAGTCCCCCAGAGGCATTTCAGGAAGGATAGCAGCCATGAACAGCGCGGATGCTGTAGACTGCTTCTCCTTGAACGTTGTGATGGCCTGCTTGACCTCCCTCGGATATGGGACTTCGTTTGCCATCATCATTTTGAACATTTGCTCACGATGTGTATTGATCTTATTGTATGGGATCACATCTGGATCCCCATCGGCCTTGCTAGGGGAGAACACGAGACGCAGACGTTCCATGTCTGCCATCATCATCTTCGATAGCCACTGATCCCCCCCCCCCCCCCATAATAATAATATAATAATAAATTTGTTGGCGCTCAGTTCCACAGATTATGATGATGAAAAAATGGGAAGACTTACGCCTGCATATGTCCCACAGACTTTCATCAAGGCAGAAACTGAGAACAGCCCTTTTTGTTGGCGAAAATGTTCTCCACCGCTGACCATGATCTGACATATCTCCTGCATCTCTTCGTCGAGAAGGAGTTGACGGTACTGTGAGTTGATCCTTACATCTCTCTTGAGCCAATCAGCGATGGGGGGCTTGGGAAGGCGAGAGCCTTTTGGCGAAGGTTGTTTCGCAGCACTCCAGTGCTGAGAGAATGCGGGTTTGGATTCCTCCAAGAGGGTCTGTTCACCGACAGCGATCTGGGCCCAGTATTGGAGTTGATCGCTGACAGATTCCTCAACTGAGGTGGTGTCAGTGTTGCGGGAGAGGGAATGGACGACAAGGGACCCTTCAACTGGTTCCTTCTCAATGGTTTCTATCGCAAGTTGGAAGGAATGAGAGAATTATTGTTATTGTTATATGGTCTGTCTCTCACCTTGGTCATAGACAATGACGAGCCATCTGTCATCATATTTGTCCAAAAACGATTTTCGCTGCTTCAAAGCACTGCGACATTCATCTGCAGAATCCTTCAGCTGCATGTTGTGTGGGTTGGCTGTTGATTGCTTCTCCCACGATGCCAGCTCCGTCTCGAGTTTCGGGATCTCATCGTTGCAGATCTGAAAGGCCATCTTCATGGCCTCCCAACGATGGCGCCCATTGAGGATGGGAATCATACCTGCAGCACCTGCCTTGGCTCCTTCATCGGTGAGACACAGGATCGGGTGCTGGTCGATCGATCGATCATCAGTGGCAATGGTGACAAGATCGTCTGTGGGGAGCTGGATGAAGGACTTCTTGATCAGGATTGGGATCATAAAGTCAGGCAATGTCGATTTGATGCCATTGCGTATTAGGTCTCTGGCAATCAAGTCTGCCGCTTTCTTGTTTAGGGCACGTGTATTAATTGAGCCAAAGGTGAAGTTGTAGGGGTTGGTACGGAGGCGATAACGAAATATGCCTAACAAGTGGTTTCGGGCAGCCTTGATGGGACAGGAAGGGAGGATTTATTGATTCATAATAAATTTTGTGAGCATCAAGTTGATCAAGAATGACATTGGTGGACATACATGAATTGCTTTGGCCTTGACCTCAGCATTCTGGAGATCGCGCAGATCGGCGGGGAGATTGAGGGGTTTATATCGATGATGTGCCCATTGGGCACGATTGCTGATGATGGTTGCGAACGATTGCTCAATTTCTTCATTGTCATCACTGACAATCGGCTTCGACTTGACTTTCTTTGTAAGCGCTCGGGAACGTGAGGATGAGGGCTCAGGTTTGGGTGGAACCGCTGCTGACATGACAAAGGAGAGGATGATTTTAGGATATGTGGCAAGAAATAACTGACAGGCACTTACAAGATTTAGACATGATGATGGTGGGGTGGTGGTGAGAGGAAAGATGTGTCGTGCGTGAGGAGAAGACAGGATAGGATAATGATAAGGCATCCCATATATGGTAAGGGAATATCATACCCAATAAGGGAATACCATATATGGTAAGGGACAGTAAGTGAATACAACATATATGGTATGGTAATTGAAATGTATTTTCATTATTTTATTATGTTATGGTGGAGGGGACAATTGGAGCACTACATGATTTTGGAGATGAAGATGGAAGGATGTCACCCTGATGGAAACTTTTCCATTAGGGCATGTTTATCACTTTCAGCTGGAGGATTCACAGAGTTATGCCCCAATGAGAAATTTCTCATCAGGGTGGGTGCCAGTAATCCCTCCAACCATGGGTTAGATGGCATCCCAACCACTGGTCTAACCCAACTCAAATGTCTTCATGCCCCTTACAATGTACAGAGATGAAATACAATGAAGAAAAAGGAGTAACAGATGATGTAAAAAAGTTCAAAAAGAAGAGACGGCAAAGGAGGAGTATCGGGGAGGAGGGAGACAAGAAAACAGGCTAGGAGCTGGAGCAAATGGGAATGTAGTTGAGAATTGCGGTATTGGCAGCAGCAAATCCGGGACAGAGTAATGTGTAGGTGGCAGCAGCGGCAGCGGGTCAAAAGCGTACCAGGGGAGCGCGAGATACCAGGCCCTTTTATAGGCACGACCTAGGTAGTATTTAAACCTCTCCTCAACAGCGAAAGTTCAGTACGTACCTCCACTGAATGGTCCGCTTCGCGCCTCTGTGCTGGAACATTCAGCGTACGACTGAGGCAGCGTGCTTTGACCCGTTCAGGCTAAGTTGCACGATAAATCACGAGAAATCCGTGATCGATGAGAGGAAGGCCAAAGCGGTCTCGACTGGGCGCAGCCAGGTTTCCCAGCCAGTGGCAAACAGGGGCGGAAACCTGAGGTCAGCTGGGGGTAGACTGCTAACCCGTGATTAGTGTTACTGAAGTTGTAGCAGGAGACGGCCAAGTGGCCCAGTGTATATTAGGCAAAGTGGACCCGTTTGTCCATATACAGAGTAGAACGCACAACAGAATACAGAAAGGAAAAAGGAAAAGCGGAAAAATAGAAGATGAGGAGACAGAGAGGTACAAAGTACAGCGCAAGTCAAGAGAGAGAAGAGTCGGTGAACCAGAAAGTTTGTGAACTCCATTAGGAGTGGAAATGGAAAGATGAAACGGTGGAGAGAGGGGAGGTGGTGGGAAATGCAAAAACAAGCTACTGAGCAGGCATGGACGATTCCGGGAGTCAAGAGAGCGGCAGCAGCAGAAACAGCAGCGACAATGCACGAGTAAGAGTTTGGAGACAAAGCAGTAAGCGGCCTTACTCACCGAGAGAGGCACGAGTCCAGGAGATAGAGAGGGGGGAAAGTAAAGGTGCAGGCGCTTTTATAAGTGTGGCCTGGACTAATTGTGAGCACTCTCGCAGTGAGGGAAGTTCAGTACGTACCTCCGCTAGTGTGGTCTGTTCCGCGCATCCGTGCCAGAAAGCAAACCTCATTGAGTAGTCAGGTTGCGCGGCAACTCGTGAATGGTAGGAGCGGTAAAAGGGAGTGGACAGGAGCGGCAGGATATGATCGGACAGAGGAAACCTCGGCATGAGCTGGGTTGGGTCTGACCACAGCCCCGTGATTAGTCCTGTGAAATGAGAACATTAAACAACAATTAAACGATGGACGGCATTAATGGTGGGCGCGATGACTCGGGAGGCGGAGAGAGATATGAACACCGAGCCACAACTGACGACACACTGGCATCTGTGCGCGCAGCAGTGTGACTCAAATCAATGTTGGAGGCCGCATTATCAGAGTACCGAAAGGATTTCCGAGATCGGGATTGGGTGATGATAAGGATTGGGTCGATGACACCAAAGCAGGGAGGGGTTGGACAGGGTGTCGAGTGTGGAGGGATCTACAGAATCTGTTGGGAGGAGCGTTCTTGAGCCAGTGCATTTGGGTGCGGCATCGGGATTGCAGTCCACTGAGCACGAACCGCGCCCAACAACCACATAACCGCCTGCAGAGATTGGCGATCGCAATAAGCGTGCGTAAGTTACAAGCCCTGCTGCGGTGGGGGAACTTACCAGTTAACACCAAGCGCAAGCGCGATGGAGAAGGGAGCAGAACTCCCACAACCTCAGCCTTCCTGGAGGCAACTTAGGATCCAGGCGCCCATCAACAAACACTGCGGGCGAGATGGAATCGCATACACGTGACTGCGACTGCGGGCTCAGTGTATCCCCTTCCATGAGACATATTTCCCTCGAATAAAGGTAATTATCTTCGATATAGCTCCTGCATTTGTTATTCAGAAACCAAAAAAAATTAAAATAAAAAAGGAGGGATGTAAAAAGACACGATGGCACGTCTGCCTGGGGAACACTTTGAGGGATATGCTCTGATCCCTTTGTGTCAAAGTATTGGAACCCCCAGGGAGCAGCAGATATGCCAAAGTGGGACAAGAGGAAAAATAAAATAAAAACGGGAATGCGGAATGGGAACGCTGCGCGGGAATGAGAGATGTAAGCGCTGAATACATCAAAAGGTTCCTACCTGGAAATCAACGCTCCCAACTCCCCCACCTTCATGCCGGTTATACTCTAGACAAGTTCAGCTCTCAATGAAATAGGAAGGAAAGGCTCACACCAGGGATTCGACTTGGGGGAAGGGTGCAGGGTTCCAAGGGATGCTGTGCTATGATATCCCAACGGCGCGCTATCGGGCACAACACAACCCTGCCTTGGACACAGGTAAGAGAACCTGGGATCGTTATCTGGTAGGGGAAGAGCGGGCCCTCCCTCCCCCCACCTCGATCCTTCCTGCACCCCAGTGGGAGAAAAAAAAGTGTCCACACAGCCTCACAATTTAAATGGCTACCCGGCTCCATCCGGCAACACTTAAATAGCCTTACAAGCGTGGCGGTAAATGCAATCGATTATTGTCTAATCAGACAGTGTGAGCACTTAGTGTAAATGGCCGGAACCCAAGCTGGTCCCAGCCTATGGATTGGCACGCATGCATCGTGCGACCCGGTCCTGGTAATGTACAATGAGATACAACGATGCCAAAAGAGAAGAGATTGGCCGACAGGGAGACAAATTGTACAAATACGGATACAAAGTATCGGGGTGGTGAAAAGGAGAGGAGGATTTGGAAAACGCGTTTGTCTCAGTAATAAGATGCATATCTCTTGTTAGTGAGGAGAGTGGTACAGGAGGAGAGCGAGGAGGACGGGATGAACTCTTCGTCGACAAATCGAGGGATAAAGGAATCTCGAACAAATAAGAGATCTCCAACGCAGGGTGGAGGGACCGAACTGGACTTGGACACAAAGGAATTGAACTTCACAATCATTGCATCCCCGGCATCGGTACCTGATTAAGAACCGGTGTTTGCAGCAGAAGCGTGTGTTCGGTGGCAGTGTCTGCGAGCGACATAAACGGTTAACCATACGCACCTGAGTGGGGATAAGGAAAGGGGCCGAACCTCGGATCCTGAGTGGATGATCATAGTCAGAAAGAACAGCACCACCACCGCGAACATTGTGCACAGCTCACCATCGAGAGCACGGAGGCCCGTATTGGGAAAGGCCCAGTCAGGTTTGCAACGATTTGCTTCCCTGCGGACGTCAGAACGACGTCAAGCCATCAAAGTCCGCGCTAAGGCCAGCAAATGAGGAGGGCCAAAAGGGTAGGAAAAAGCGAGGGGAGCCAATGAGAGAGCGAGAAAGTTGAGGCAACCAATCGGAGCGCTTCGATCGTAACTCTCCCCAGAACATACCAGGCACCCTGTTGTGCCGAGTATCCGTGGTAGCTACGTTGGTGTATGACATAAAGGTGACGTTTAAGCGTTGAAGTGAGGTGGAGGGGAGAGCTGAAGGAAAATTTGGGCATTTTATACCTTCACTCGGATACCTGCAGGCCACCAAACGTCTTCACATGAGGCGGCAACGGCAGGGAGATAACAGCTAACAGAGGTATGTAGCGTGGCTGACTTGCGCACCATAGCGCGGTATTCAGTTGTCCGTCATATGTGTGTACTGGCGCGCAGGTCTACTAACAACCGCCATTGCTTGCGTCGGATATCATGGCAGTCCAGAAGGGTGAAGGCCAGCTGTTTTTCAGCACGAGGGATCGGCCGGGAGGGGCATGAGGATGTGGTGAGGAAGGAGGGGTTTTGTTCGTTGAGGGGGGAAGAATTGATCGTAGAGTATCTGGATTAACGACTAGAGTGTATAGGCTAGCGGTCGGTGGGGAGAGGGCAACAGAATGATACTGACAGCAAGGAGAGATAGCCTCTTGTCGTGTCCAACGTTTCGTTCGAAGAGAAACAGGGGGGGGAGAGAATGATTCTGGAAGCGGACTGAGTGGGGCCCACACCCACTATTCAACTTTTATGCAGCCAAAACGCCAGCAAAAGCACGGAAAACTGCCTGTCTTGAAGATTTCAACCATGTTGATCGAGAGGGAGATGAATTTTGAGTTAACTTACGTGGATGATCGCACGGAGTCATTGCATCTCCTGCGTCCGTACTTGTACCACGTTAACCACTTGCGGAAGCGAAAGCATGAAGAGAGATGGGGCACGGTAGGTGATCACGGAATCAGGGTAGCTGAGCGACATGAACGCTAGGGTGTAACCGGGTAAAAATCCAAATCCATCAGACACGCTGAGTGATCGGAATGAGACCGAGCCTCGGAACCTGTGTCGATGTCCATAGTGACAAAGGAGAGCGCTCTCCATTGAGAGCACGGATGGCCATGGATTGGGAATGGCCCAGTCGGGTTTGCATCCCTGCGGACGTCAGAACGACGTCAAGCCGTCAAAGTCCGCGCTGAAGCCAGCGAACGAGGAGGGCCAAAAGGGTGGGAAAAAACGAGGCGAGCCAATGAGAGAGCGAGAAAGGCGAGGCGACCAATCGGAGCGCTTCAATCGTAACTCTCAGCTGTTAGGGGATGGACTTGGTTTGCACTTCTAACTCGTCAAATATAAGCGTGCGCTTCTCTACGCTTACCCGCACTGACTTAGCACCTACTATGGGCATATCCTTGACAAGTTCAGGGCCTACACTAACGAACTCTCTGTCATTAGTTACGACTCAGCTGAGCATTAAAAGTTCTCACAGCTGTGGCTATGACGGTTCTGGGCGAGCAACTCGCCCAGAATGTTCCCACAGCTGTGGCTATGACGGTTCTGGGCGAGTTGCTCGCCCAGAATGTTCCCACAGCTGTGGCTATGATGGTTCTGGGCGAGTCGCTCGCTCAGAATGTTCCCATGGGTCGTGCGCACCCTTATTTGCCTTCCACATGTATATATCTTATACTTGTGAGCTCAGCCATTTTATTGGTATTAAAGTTATTAGAATATCAGCGATTTACACTAGCATGTTATGCTCAGTCAATTGATCGTTGTTGAACTAATAAGTAAATAGAAACTAGTTACCTAGTGTGTTACGGTAGGACTGGGCACTGTGTTCATGACGTCTGGAGGACTGATTGCATGGACTTCGAAGAAGCAGGGCACTATTGTCCTCACTACTCTGGAGGCCAAATATGCTGCCATCAGCCACGCTGTTTGGCAGAACTAGCACACGATCCCCAATTCCATGGCGGCAGTAAGCATATCGATATCTGTCATCATTTTATTTGCTACCATGCAGAGTGTGAAGACATTTCTATTTTACATATTCGCTCCATCCCTTGTTTACTAAGTTTGTTTCTTCATTGACAGACAACGTCATGACTTGAGGGGAGTGAGCCATGACGACGTGCCGGTACGTTTTGTCTCATCATGTCATTAGTCTAGCTACATAGGTAGGTATATTACATGTTCTCCTACGTCTTTTGAATGGCTGAAACAAGGCATACGTATAAGTATTGGTAGGGCAGCCACATGGAATCATACTTACCTGGGAGCTGTATGCCACTTACGGACCGATTATGGAACACCAAGTAACATGTGCGTACCCTATGAGTGTAGATATTGAACATCAATAAAGAAATCCTCCCCCTCAGACGAGCCTGAGGGAGAGGTGGTCCAAAAATTTGTTATATAAATTGCCTCCAAACGAGAGTGGCAGGGGTTGAAAAATTGATGACCACGAACGATATACTCCAGGCCAATCTGCAACAGTTGGCGTGCCTCTTGACTCATCTCCTGTGTTGAACATCTAGCCATGAAGTCTCACGAAGGTCAAGGCCCTGGCTGAACGCCAACGCTGACACATCATGGCCAACATCAGCATTCCGGACGAACAAGTGGAAAAGAGTGGCATGGGTGCAAGATATACTGGCCACAGAGACATGGGAACACCTATCAACAGACTTGTCCGATCCGTCACCTGACACACCCCGTTCCCTGCCAGTGAAGCTCTGCTGCTGGCCCGCAATGTCCCAGGAGAATGACACAGGAGAAGGTTATTGACTTAGTTCGCATACCATGGCTAACCGCGTCCCATTTCTCGGGGTCTCCCACCAAAAACATCACAGAGCGTAGCGGCAGGCTTCTCCACAGGGCCAGGGAGGTTTTGTGACACCATCAGCGTTCTGGACAAGTGAACCCAAGCGAACGATCGCAATGCACGAGGTGAGTGCAAGTTGGGGGGGCTGCAGAGACAACGAGTCGAGGTATATATATCCACGCTTGCTCCGTGAGAAATGGTTGACGAAAAAATAGGCTGTCCACTTGCTCTGTGTCGGCAAGGACAAGCAAGTGGAGATGTCCACTTGCTCCGTGAGAAACGTTTGACTGAATAGGCAAGGACGAGCAAGTGGACATCCCCACTTGCTCCGTGAGAAACGTTTGACTGAATAGGCAAGGACGAGCAAGTGAACATCTCCACTTGCTCCGTGAGAATAAATAGGTAAGGACAAGCAAGTGGACATGTCCACTTGCTCCGTGAGAAACGTTTGACTGAGGACGAGCAAGTGGACATGTCCACTTGCTCCATGAGAAACGTTTGATTGAATAGGCAAGGACGAAACATGTACACGAAAAATGTTTGACCAAATCCCCTCATGGACATGTCCACTTATTCCATGAGGAATTTTGATGCACAGTCGCATCTACAAATACTCAGTCAGGCTGTGGGAGATGGCATCCTCGACGTTTCCCCCCTTTGAGTGTGTTAACATCCTTCTTGCATCCATGCTCGTCACTGATGTACCTGGTAGGTTCAAACAATGCCAAGACAGCCTTCTTCCCTCCAACAAGAAAAGTGAGCGTGTCGTTGCCAGTGTCTCCCTATGTGCTCATTTCTTTGGCATTCAGGATGCATCGCAAAGAGGGTGGCCAGTGTCCTTCTTGTTCAGAGACATTCGGCAGTGAGGCCCGTTTGCAGATGCACGAGGCCAAGTGCAACAAGGGAATCGTCTTAGTTCCGGACAGCGATAAGGAGGAGCTCTCCAACCGCCAGGTGCTGCGTTCAGACGATCTAATCATCCCCCCCGAGTTTCATCATCTCCAGCTGGGGATCGATCCTTGCTGGAAGGTTATCGTGTGCCAGGGATGTAGAGTGGGTATCAAACCTGAGTATCTCGCAAATCACATAACCTCCAAGCATAACAACATTGGCCAACTACCTGCCAACTACAAGGATATCCTCATCCAGCTAGGCGTCCCGTTCACTGTCACTCATCCAAGGTCCAAGGTGCCCCCCATCCAATCTATCCCCATAGTCCCTGGCTTCATGTGTTCCTTCCCTGGCTGCGGATTTGCTGGCTTGGCGAGAAAGTCGATGATAAGTAACCATCACCACGAAGAGGGTTTCAGACTCATCGAGAGCTCAGTCCAAGTGATACTGAAGGCAAACAAAGGCCATCAGGTGTGGCCCGTCGACGAGAATTACATGTCTTGCAGCGCTTTGGACCCCGATCTACAATCCTTCTTCATGGGTCTCTTCCAGGAGGAAGAATCCAGATGGAACCCAACCACGATGGACGTTTCCGACGACCCATGCCATGTGAACGGTTTCTTAGCCACCTTTGGGTGGCTGAAGCTCACCGAGTGTCTCCCTTTTCAGGAGTTGCATGAGATCACTCTAGCTCGAGTGTCGACTGATCCCCAATGGTTGCGGCCGCTTTCTGGTCGGGTGGCAGGGGGCTGGTTAGATTGGGTTTCAGGTCGGCAGATTCGCCTATCGGCATTGATTCGCCGCTGACAGAGCCCCGAGATTTGTCAGTCATGACAGTAAGTCCTTACACTGGGTGTAAGGAATGGGTGTTGGATGTAGGAGTTTAATGCATGCTGTGCACGCATTCTTTTATTCTTTACTTTATTCATTGTTCATTCCTTTTTTATTCCTTGATGTAAATAATTACATGTAATTAGATGCATGACCTACAGATAGCTACTGTACACCTGCATCATGGGGAACCCCATCCACCCATTCAGTGACACGAGAAGTAAATTCCTCTTCAGCTGCACAAAAATATTTGCAACCAGCTGGGGTTTTGCTCCAAAAAAATAGCATCCAATCATCCTCATCCCATCCTTTATGGCCAACCAGGGGTTCCATAGTCTCAACCATATCCACTTCAGCACCTTCAGTAACCCCCCCTGGAGCTGTACCACCAACATTTCCGTCATGCGCGCGTTTTTGAATTGCTATGTTCCGATCATGAACCGTTCGAGAGGGGCCACTGGGTTGATGATCTACTTGAACTTCAGGACGAGGAATGTTGTTGCGCTTTGAAAGCAGATGGGCACAACAACCCCACTGCTTGACAACTGCAGCACCATAGTTGTAATGGAGTATGAGGGAAGAGGGCTTGGATAAAGTTGTTCCTTGCACAAAGCAAGCATCCTTGTTTGCCCTGGAAATCAGCGAGGGATTATTATCTAGCGATTGGAGTGAAAACCGTTCGCCACGCGGATACTCTAACTGCGTTGCATCCATGGGAAAGTTATCAGGACCACTAGGTGGCACATCACCGACACCTAAAATACTATTCGGAGTCTGCATGAAGGGGTTAGGAATATCCAAGATAAGGAAAATGAAGGACCTTCAGGATTACAAATCGACGTGCATCTATGTGTTTGTGAATATCCGCTCCGACTGAGAGCCCATTACGAATGTCGTTGATGGATTTAAGGTCCGACACATCCTCTTCATAGGGGTTACGTCCGGTGATTATTAGACGGAACCACTTGGACGAGGTCTGAATGCCAGCGCGATGATCGGCAATATAAACCCACCTCGTCTCCGCGAGCATATGGAATGATGTGAGCTGCTGCAGGAAATGGGTCTTGTGTGAACACGCAGCAGTGATCGCGTTCAATGAGTACTGTGTGGAAGCCCGCCCGACCATCAGAGTGCGCTGAGTCTGAGTTTGAAACGTTACTCCGCAGTTTGATGACTTCAGGATCGATTGCATGCGCAAGCACATCCGTTCCATCTGTGTGGGTGGGATGGACGGTATGGATGGTCAGGCGAATGATCCAATAGGAGTTAATGAGAATGCAAAGGACCTGCCGGAGCACAAACATAATCATAGATCCCTTGATCAACCAGCACTCCTCCGTCCCCAATATCTTCTCCCTGATGCGTCACTTGGCCTTCGATACCCAAAACACACCAACCAAGGTAGCGGAGATACTTGTGAGGATGCTGGCACAACCGCGTAATTATGTGAACAGGTATGTCAAGGTAGAAGGCTCCATCGGCATTGCTATTGGGAGGGCGGTAGAGAATGAGCCAAATGTTCCCCGGCTTGGGGGTTGGACCCCTGAGGACAGGTCGACGTTGAGGGATTTCGACGTAGGCACGGTTAGGCAGTGTAGGTGAAAACATCCTTGCTGCTTCTGGTATGTTTAACTGGTTCCAGGTGGGGGAGGTGTGCCGTTGTGTGGGCTCTCGTGTGAGGACGAAATCCGCAGTGTGAGGTCTTCAAGGTCAGCGACTCAAGCTAGAGGAGACTAACTGGTGGGCAACACAGGTTGAGTAGGCGTCACAACGTCGGATGCTATGTCGTTAGAAAACCTACAAAAACCCCTCTGAGATGAGCGCAAAAGGCAACATGCACGTGCTTAGAGTTGAACGACAAACCAACTAGAGTAAATAGTTAAGTAGTCAGAGCGAGCACAAGAACGGAAAACAAAAAGTGCACCGATGCGGCATTGGCTGGCCGTTGCATGTCAGTTGTCATGTCCATTGGCCGAGCCCTCACAGTGTGATGCAGAAGGTGCAAGATGCCCATTCAGATTCAGGGCGGGAGAGTGATGCTAGTAGGACGTGGGGAAATTGGGGCAGAAGAGTGTTGGATGGACAAGCCATGACGACGTGCCGGTACGCGTATCAGTTACTGATATAGTACCATGCGTTATATTTCACTGCTTATTGCGTTCCACATGTAGCGCTTACTCGCATCTTATACCTTTGTCTCATCATGTTATTAGTTATACCGGTTACAATGTTACTACGTGTGTGTGAGATCTTCCCCCACTGAGTATCCCTGCTGAGTGCTACATAACAAGAAATAGGAAGGAGAGCATTGACCGAGCCCTCACCCCCCAGTGTGTTGCAGAGTGTGTGAGGCGCGCATCGGGTGGGCCAGGAGTAGCATTGATAGAAGGTGGAGAATTTGGCCAGAATAGGAAGGTGATGAGCGAGAGCGGGCTCTCCAAATGTGTTGCTGAGGTGCGCATCGGTGGGCTGGGAGTAGCATTAGTGGAAAGTGGGGAAATTGGGGCAGAATAGGAAGGTGTTGAGCGAGAAACAACATCAACGCGGGGAAATGCGCTAAGATCTAAAATGGGTCTAAGGCCAAAACTACGAAGGAAGTGTATGGAATAAAACATATTGAAATTGGTTTTGCTCTCGGGGGGCTTCTTGGCCAGGTAGTACTTTGATGTCGCTCATGTTTTCGGACAATAGCATTATAGTTGTGAGAGATCTTCCATGCTGTAGATAACTTTGAGTTTGCAGTCGAGCTTGTCCATCGTGGATTGTTGAAGGCAAGTTGCTGTGAGGGATCTTAACGTCGGCAGAGGCCAGCGATTGTGGTTAAGAGAGATCACGAAATCTTAGGATAATCAAAAGTCAAACTCGATATTACACTAGAGGGTGTAAAATACAAGATCTCTGTCTTTTCTATCTACAAAGGTTCTAGCTTATATACGGTTCTGTACGCTTATCGCTTACAGTTGCTCAGCTAAGATATCAGCTGTGAGGTGATAGTCACGGATCATGCAAAGTATCGCTTCATGTGAATCTAGTTGCTGTTGTGAGGATGCGAATGTGAGGTGGAACGGGAGGGGGTGTCATCGGTGTAATGAGTGTCAAGTTGAAATGCACATATGTGAATTGGACTATCTTACCGTGTCAGAATCTGACCCATATCCGATATCGTCATCCATACACCGTGCCCCGTTCTCGTTGGTTTTCTCCTTAAGAGCATAGGGATTAAGAAAAGAGAAACAATGAAAATCAGACTCAGGGACATACCAGTTTCACAGCGCGAATCTACATCACCCGATGGTGAGCGAGGTCGTTTAATTGCAACGGCTGTGATCGATCCCATGGTCCAATTCATATAGAGGGGTATGGTACGGTGACGAGTCGCTATGTCTCGGAAACTCCAGGTCGGAGCCAGATGTGACTCATCACTGCCTTTAGCGCTGCATCCCACTGGTTTTGGAGAGTTTGCCCACGTATATCCTTCCATCGTTGGGGGAACACACTTATGAACCTATTCTGGTTTCCGCCGATCCCTGGGTTGACCCCACCTGGGGGATCGGAGGTGTCACAGACAATGGGACTCGGGATCCGAACGGACCAAGGGGGAAGGTGCTGGGACACGACAAGGACAGCTGGGCGGCAATATCCCGCCCAAAATGCAAGAGGTCTCGCAGTACTGGTCAGCATTTTCATGCATCTCGCGACCAATTCTTGTGGGACCTGTACTTGAGCCTGCAATTGAGAAAACAAACAACTAGATTCTCTTTCGAGATTCCAGCTTCTCCTGCATCCCTCACAGCATCCAATACTGATGGAGCTCCTCAGATAATTCCGAGTTGGCAAACAACGTTTCCGAAGAGCGTAATATGCAGGCTTTCACAGTCCACAGCAGCCTCGTCAACGCATGGATGAGGCCCACATGCAGCTTGACGTCCATCAAATGTTATGCTATGCCCTAAGGCGCCAGTCGGGTTCCCTATAGATGGCAACTCCGAGGTCTTGTAAGCTGGTGACACGCTGGGCGATACAGAGAAGGACGGATCGTGAGTGTCCTCACTGACCCAATAGGTAAGCATCAGTTCAATTCCAACACGATGGCGTCCCAATACACCAAAAATTGCCGAACTCATTCTATACTAACATAAAAATTTGTCCACACAAATGGAAAAGTATTGCGTACGCGTTGTGATAACGGTATCCGCGCCCCAGCTTAGGGTGTGATGGGTCATGATTGGAGAGTGCAAAAATCTTCCGTACGAAGAACTTCGTTAGCTTCGGCAACTTCTGTATCCCCAAGCTGTTGTAGGAGTGCCACTGCAAGTTTATCGTCGTAAATGTTCTTGGGTGTGGATACAGTCATCTAAGATTGCGGATCAGATCTATCGGTTTCGGCCCCATTTCACAGAGTCTCGCCTTGATTGCTGCCTGAGTAAGCCCCCTGATTCTCGGACCCCCTGTAGAAGGGGCATCGCTGGCAGACCTCATGACGAATGGGTCGGAACAAAGAGCGTTTTCATCTCCAACGGTGGTGAGGAAGTAATCGAACTTTGGATCATAAGATCGGGAATCGTCCGTGTATCCGAACCGCTGGGCAATCGGGCAAATGCTTTTTGGAAGTGTTGCACCGAACAGCTTGGTCGCTTGGTCAATAACTCCGGCCCGACTACGTCCCAGAACTGGGTTAACAATGGGTTCAAACTGAGCAGCAGCGAAACCTACAGTTTACCCTTGTCTATGTAACTTCTTAAGAAGTCGACATGCGTTAGCGAGTCAAAATTTACGGGGTCATCGGGATGGTCATCAGGAAGGTTTGTCGATCCACGAAACTTCAACTACAGGTCCATCCATTGAGCTTCCAGCCTCTTGGCGTACGCAGCATGTCCTCCCACAAGGACTTTGGAAACGCGCATACGTGCGCTGTGACAAGAGATAGTAGGAAATACCTCTGAGAGTGCTCCCCAAACTGGTTTCGAGAGGTGGCGCCAGCGAGCTCTGATGATGGCGCCGGCGTCTCGAGCAAGCTCGTCGAAGTCATCGTTCCAACTGAAACGTCATCGAGCCTTAGGAACTGCGCTAGTGTTCGCTTCTGTGAGTGAGACTGAGGCCACTGTAAGACATGCTGGATTAATCTGATCTTGCACCTCTTCTTTCTTCCTTTTTCTGAGTCAGACCTTTTCGAAGTAGGGGCCGGATGGTTTGGCGAGACTTGAATTTAGTTATCAGCTCCTTCACTGTTTCGCCTCAGCAATCTTCAGGGACAAGACCTTATCCAGCTCACGACGAGGTTTAGTCTGACCGAGTAATCGCTGTTTTTCGTTCCGTAACCTCCTCTGCTCCTCCCTCCTCCATGAAAGAGTTGATGGCGTCCAGCGGTGCCCCAGTGATCTCTTTCCAGAAGGTAAGATCAGGCTCATCATACGCACGAGTATTGATATCCAAGCACGATGAAAGGAAATCGCGCTGCAATTTTGCCAGCACATAGGAAGCGCTCCACGAGATTGGCCGTCAAATATGGAACGCAATAGAAGGATGACCTTGGAAGAGGGCACGAGGCAAGGAGATGGCCCTCGGTCGCTGAGACTGTTCATTGTCTTACTCAGGGTCCGCGGATCTAAAGACATCCCTTCCGGAGTACTCATGACTACACCATCCGCGATCCTCCTTTCGATGACCTTTTGGAACTGTTCATATATTCGATCCTCCGACAAATGTGCGATCCCTCCAAGATCCTGAAGAACTGTCAGGAGTTCTTCCTGTCGACGCAAAGCCGTAAGATTGGCATTCCTGGGTGCTGGGTGTTGAAACCATGTCAGGAAGGCGCCACAGCTGACTGCTGGGGAGACTCACCTCTGATCCCTTTCCGAGAATGCGCTTTGGTTGCTCCCGGGTTGTGCTGATCTGCGGATGGGGACGCACCGTTTGAGGGGGGGGCCGAGAAACCCCAGATTCAACATTTGTCGTCTTACGACATTTAGTTGGATTTTTTCAGATAAACCTGCTATCGCAGGACGCTTTGTGGCTTTCCTCGTCTGTGAATGACTGTTGAACACTTCACCTGTCGAGAACTAAATGAGATACACACTGATTTCAACATAGGATCCTCGATTATCCCAGGACGTTGGTCATTGATTAGAATCGATTGTTCGGGTAAGCCACCACCAATTAACCTCGAATTGACAGAATTTCCATTATTGGAAGTACCCTCTCTGGATCGACCTAAGGTTAGATCTCCGCCTTGTGTTGTTTCATGCGTAGCGGCAGGTGGGCTCTGAGGATCCTGCGCCAAATTCCTGTCCTTTGGTGGCCTGCCATGTTTCTTTGTGCCACTGATGGAATATTTCGAATAGCGTTAGTCTTCTTCTCTGGCACACTCCACTCCTTTCGTGGGCAGCCTTTCTTGACAGTCCCATCGGGTAGTATTGGATTCCGATTACGAGGAATCCCATCTGCTTTAAGACTGGTCCTACGATCTCGCTTCATTGTGGGGCGACAGAAATTGTCGACATATTTTGCCAGGGTGTCAACATCCCCATCGTAAAATTCTTCTTCGAGGAATTCTCCAAAACTTGCCACGTCAGACAAGTCCTCAGCCAAAATATTTCCGAGTTTCTCAGTGACAGCATTTGGATCAAGTTGTGAGCGCTGAAGAACCGATTTTGTCCAGTATTCCATGTGGCATTCGCGCCCATAATGCATAGCTTCGGAGACGATAGCGAAATGGCGGAGATGATGGGGCACTGGATGTTCCTCATTCTTCTTCATGAGATGTTCGATTGTCCACACATCGAACTGACTGAGGAGCGCCGTCATTTCCTAGTAGGTTGTTAGCCCGCGAGAGAGCAAAGGGTGAGACGGGTCGTACATTGTACGTCTTACCACGTTGGGATAAAATATCTGCAATTTCAGTTAGCTGGCGATGAATAGTGACATTCCACTTCGCCAACGTCTCCGGAACCTCACTAGAATTATGTGATATGTCAGGGTCCCCTGTGACACCGCATTTCTCACCTTTATGGGATATTCCCTGGACACGTTGCCCACCTACGGTGGGGCGAATGCAAATGATCATCTTATTTCGAGCCATTTTTGACGGCACAAACACTCGTTCAATAAGCCCGTGGCGTTCCATGTTAATGATTTGGCGCCGGAAAAGTCGTCGATCCGCGCGAGTAGGGTTCTGACATCCCTGAAGTGGTGCAATACGCTATTAGCTGCTCCACCTGAAGGGGAGTGTACCTACAATGGTGGGCAATGCATTTGTGTAAGCATGAGTGTTGTTGGCACGGTTTCCCAACAACTTTTTGACACGCGCAGCAACTAATGGGAAACTTCCGAGTGTCAGAGGATCCAAAGGCTCAAATTCCAAGGATTTGACAGCTTCATCGATATCATGTTGGGATTTTTCCTCCTCATCGACCAGCTCTTCTTCGTGGGTCCCATAAACGGCGGAGGCAATGGCAAGTCCATTCTGAGAAAGCCGCTCTGAACTTCTATCGCAATAGACTGCAGTTGTCTCTCCTCAGCAACCAATTTTTGCCACACTTCGCTATGTTCCCAAAAGGAGCGATGAACAACACAATTCTTGGAAATCCCAGAACTGTGGATCTTGTGCCTGATGGGACGAGGGAAGTGGCATCAATTGAAGTAAGCGATTCAACACAAATGATGACTGACACTAATTCGAGTTCCTCCAGGGATTTGACAAGGTGGAACATCGATCCGAATGAGTATTTGGCGGTCTTGGCGCAAGCAACCAGCTTGAGCACCATGTATGCCATGTCTGTCATCTTCGAGGGCTACTCCGCGATTAAATTAGTTGTCAACATCCAAACACATTCCACAAGCACCCACTGACTCTCGCATGAGATCCTGTCAAAGTCCGGAAAATTGTTGAAGGGCGGAGGTCATCGGATTGGGAGCAACGGAGACTTGCGGAATTTGAGGACAGAGGCCTATGGAGACCTGTCCAGTACGTATTACAAGGGAGGATATATACTGAATAAAATTATCTGGTTGGAGGTGCTAATATTTTGTGCGTCGTGGTGCCCTTGGAACAACCTAAGCACGAATCAAACATGGGAGGATGATTCATTGAGTATCTCCCAGAAAAAAACCAGCCAGCCACGAGTGTGCTCATACCGTAGTCGCCCTCAAAACAAAGTTCTCGCACGCAGTATTGCACAAGAGTGTCCATGTGTCCGTCGTAAGAGTCAGACTTGGTGTCGGGTTCAAATGAGTTTCACAGTATGCGTTCCTTGAAAGGCTTCTTTGCGCTTTTGGTACAGTCGCGGGTCGTTGCCTAGTGTTGGTAGAGGCGTCAGCAGCGCTCACTGACATCTATCGCTGTTTGTGTCGCTGGGAAACGTGACTCGTTGAATCAACGTTGAATAGGAGATCTTGGGCCATCAATGGTGCATGGCGTCAGATTCAAGTCGCTCCTTGCAATGACAACCTCATGTTATGGAATGCGGTGATATTCGGACCAAGTAGCCGATGGAACATTCAATTCAACGAGTCCTATCCCAACAAACCCGCCACCGTTGTCAAAATCATCCGAACATCCATGCGAACGGAGAGCTTTGCTTCAGAATCGCCGGTCACCTACCCATGATGTCGCTGCGATACTAACGAGCATCCAAATGTTAGTTTCACGGTCCCATCCCTATGGGTTTCATTAGTTTTGACCCAAACCCTCCTCCAGGTCATCTTATCCTGGCACAACACCATTTGAGACCGATTGATTACATATTTTCACAGTCAGCTCTCCTTCAGCTCCCTCTTAGGGCTCATGTAAATATATGTGACAAATTTGGTAGCAATGCGATGTGCTCAGAGTCGACCTCCCCCAAGCCCGCGTCAAGCCGAGTCGGACAGATGCTAAGTTAAGAGTTGATAATGGTGCCAAGGCTAGGATGTTGGATCACCAGAACCCCATAGGTGGTCCGAAGCAACGCCCCGAAATGATGATGGAGGAAGCAGACGGATGGGGTGAGGCATTTCCTTCTTCGATTTTTGCGTGCAGGATCGAAATTTCGGGCACAGTCAACTGAGTGTGACAATCGAAGTAAGCAACGTTAGTCCGCGAGCCATTGAAACAAGAGGTCAGAAGTGGGGATGGGCATACTTACTGATAAGTCCAAATCCTTCTAATCGACCAGTGGTTCTCCCGAAGTTAACAATCTTGAGCGACATTATTCCGGGCATGAAGACTTACTGAGTTAAAAGACAAATCGAATGATGGAAGCACTTGGACATGGAGACAGAGGCAGCGACGATCGAGCGAGGGGCCCATGCCGAGATGGAGATGGTGGTATGGGCAGTATGGGAGGCTCGGGCAGAAAGGCTCAGGGGTGCGAGCTCAAAGAGTGTTTGAAAAGGGATAAAGGTGAGTGATACCCAGTGAAAGAACACCGGAAAACCAGCCAATCGACCATAAATCGGCAATCCAACCCTCAAAACCCCAGCGGAATCGACGCAAAAGCCGAGCACGACGCAGCCTGTCATCACCAATCCCCACGGGTTATCGATTCTGCGAAAATCGGTGAAATTGCCCACAAATTCAGAATGTGCAGCACACAGTGGCCGGCCACCACAGACGTTGTACAATTGCTGATCAGGAATCGAGAGAAACATTCGATGGTAGAAAGGAAGCCTCGAGCGTGGAGTCTGAAGCGCTTGAGCCAAAGAAGTTGAGATGGTGAATTTGGTGGCGAGAGATATGGGGGAACCGATACTTACATCGTCGAGGTCAAGAGACAGTGTAGACTCCTTAGCGTCAGAATCAGCATGCCACGACTCCGATGAAGCGACTGGGCAATGCATGCCTGAGGACCGGTAGCGTTTCTGACGCTAGGGAAGGGCGAGTGGGGCGCGCGGTCAGATGCAACGACCGTAGCAAGCAGGTGGGCAGACGCTAAAGACATTGTCGTTGTTGTTGAACTCTTGTTCGTTGAAGCATGTAATGTCGAGATCACTGAACCGGCAACTGCGGACACGCGGGCTTGGGCGGATATGAATGATGCGAATTGAGGAATGGGGGGATCAGATGTGGGAATAGGTTCTAAGGGCGTCGCTGTCACGACCGACAAATCCCGGGGCTCCGTCAGCGGCGAACCAATGCCGATAGGCGAATCCGCCGACCCGAAACCCATCCTAACCAGCCCCCAACCCCATGTCTGGCCCCCTGCCTTACTGTGTGAGACTTGGCCAAGAATCAGAACCTAGACCCTGTCGGTATTCCGACCTTACCTCCAGTTCCTGAGCCCTTGGTGCTCCCGGCATTCAGTCATGCCTGCCTTGTCTCCATCTGAACCACACATCGCTTCCTGCTATGTGGTCACAGCCATGCCCCGCTTCCGTGCATTCCGCACCCTCTGCCCACTCCGCACCCTCTGCCCACCTCTGTACCTCTGTTGGCCTTCATGCTGTCCTTGTGTGACAGTGCTGGCAGATCAACCTCTGTTCGCGGACTTGTGTCGGCACCGCACCGACCCCGCTTATTTGCGGACTTGTATCGGCGCCGCGCGCTGACCTCCGCTTTCCCTCTGGCCATTTGTCACTTGGCAGCTTATCATTCATTCCTTGCCGAGTGCCATTTATTGTTTGCTTCCCTGCCAATATCGGCATTTGATCCCCTCTTTATTGGCACTAGGTTATTGATCTCATTCAGTTATTCATCAATAACCCTTGCCACTTATTGTTTAGTGATCTGTTCCTCATTTCCAGTTCCCGGGCTCTTGTCCTTATTTAGTTTGACAATCCCCGCTTATCTCCGCGCCGGACCGCGCCGGACTGACCGGCCTTTCTATATTCCCTCTTGCCTATTTATCTACCTTGTAAATACTTTCGGGGACCCCAGTCTGAAATCAACTAGAGTACCCCCCTGTCTGTTCTGAGTCTCTTCTTCTGCAAAGGGGCTTCCCCCCCTCTGAGTCCGTGCTTGCGGAGTCCGCGCTCCTCCTACAGGTCCGCTCCGCCTGCAAGTCTTGTTTGAAGTCCGCTGTGAGTGTCAATCCGTAAATACGGGATCTCCCCCAAACGTCAAGCTCAGGGCACAGCGCTCCACCTGAGTCGCTGAGGCCGCGATCCCACTCTGCTAACCTTGAACAGCGCTTCCGGACGCGCCACATATTTCCGCCCGCATATCCGCGCGCGCGCGCTCCAACAGACCTCTGCCACAATCTCCGACACCGACAATATCCCAGCCTCTGACAAAATCCAGTCTCTGACAGTCGCAGAACATCAGAACGGCGAGTTAAAGGGGGGAGAAAGGCATGGAAAGGGGGAAAATTATGACCAACGCACCAAAAATCATCAAACCAGCCAAAACTCATCCCCCCGTCGACAAAATCGCTCGAATGGCAGCAGATCGTCCACCCGCTTAGGATGAAGGTCCTAACGTAAGATCCGGGCTAATGGCCCAAGGACCGGCCAAATCGGCCAAAAATGACACAGAAGGCCGTCACGAAGCAGCCCATCCAAAGACGCCTATGGCCAAAATCACCCATAGAGATCCGGGGTGAACTTGAGCGCTGACAGCGCATTGGACCAACGTGAGGCGTTGAAATGGAGGCTAAGGGCGTACACAAAGCGACCCACCGCCATAGATCATAGACACCATCGATCTGATCGCCAGAAAACTAAATGAGAGTCTGGAAATGTGGTTGAGCGCAAATAGGGCAGAAAGTCAACTAGAAGCGGGAAAAATTAAGTGAAGAGTCGTACGGAGTTGAACTCTCATCAAAGGGATTCCCCAAGAGGATCTGATACGGAAACTTCAGCGGCCGAGACTGATACGGAGGATTCAGTGATCGATACAAATTGAGACCGACGTTTTCAACGGCAAGAGACAGATGTTCTGAGTTGAGAAGGGGGATCGTGGAAAATAAAAAAGAGAGATATGGAAAAAGAAAAAGCCACGATGACGTGTCTGCCTGGGAACACTTTGAGGGATGTGCTCTGATCCCTTTACATCAAAGTATTGGGACTCCCAGGGAGCAGCAGATATGCCAAAGTGGGGGAAAAACAAAATAAGAATGGGAATGCTGAACGGGAATGCTGCGCGGGAATGAGAGATGTAAGTGCCAGATACATCAAAGGGTTCCTACCTAGAGGTCTACTACCCTCGACTCCCTCATCAGCTCTCAATGAAATAGGAGAGAAAAGGCTCACACCAGGGATTCGACTCGGGGGAGGGATGCAGGGTTCCAAGGGATGCTGTGCTATGATATCCCAACGGCGCGCTATCGGGCACAACACAACCCTGCCTTGGACACAGGTAAGAGAACCTGGGATTGTTATCTAGTAAGGGAAGAGCGGGCCCTCCCTCCCCCCACCTCAATCCTTCCTGCACCCCAGTGAGAGAAAAAAATGTGTCTGCATAGCCTCACAATTTAAATAGCTACCATTACAATACAAAAGTCACATGTGACGGACATAACCACAAATCCGATCACCTACTCCGGAAATCAACTTGCAACAATAACAACCACTTAGTCCAGATTTTATAATGGAGATGGCTGGGTATGAGTCTGGAATCTCAACTCCCATGGCACCCATAAAAGGAAATGTACCAGTGTGACCATAGGGAAGGTCCGGGTGGCAGTACTTGGAGGCTGTGGGAACGTTCTGGGCGAGTTGCTCGCCCAGAATTGTGGCTGTGACCTGTGGGAACATTCTGGGCGAGCTGCTCGCCCAGAACTGTGGCAGTGTCTGGAGGTCTTCTCACACTTCCATGCTCACACAAGTGTACAAGGCACTTGTGTGCATGCCGGAGGAGACACAATGGAATAGCATAGCGACAGTCCCAGCAAATGCCAGAACCTCTGGAATTGAAGACGAGCCGGGTAATTTACAAGGATGGAGATTGGGGAAGGAGGAGGGCAATGCGCAAAAACAAGGACGAGGAAGAACAAGGAGGAGAAGAACAAAGAAAACGCCTTCAGCAGAGGATGAGGAATAAGAGGGCCAGAGCCCAGAAGCGTGAGCGGACGAATAAACACATATGGAATTCGTCCGAAGAAATCGACCCAGGTATGCAGCAGCAATAAAACCTGAATCGGCATGACTGTAGCCTCGGAAGACACAGTATGCGTAAGGCCGACAGCGGGTATGGCGCATAAGATGAAGGCATCACCGGATAAGGTGCCATGTGCGAAAAAAGAGCGCTTAGTCCAACTGCACACAAGTCTAATTTAATCTCGTACCTCCATTAAATAACAAGTGAATGAGAATAAAAACAAGTGGATATCCTCACTTGCTTAAATCCTACTATGCACCAGCCTTTTCCATTCAATCCTACTATGACAATAGTGCAAGTGGACATCTTCACTTGCTAGCCGTGAGAAAAAAAGCAAGTGGACATCTCCACTTGCTAGCCGTGAGAAAAAAAGCAAGTGAACATCTTCACTTGCTAGCCGTGAGAAAAAAAGCAAGTGGACATCTTCACTTGCTGCCGTGAGAAAAAAAGCAAGTGGATACCCTCACTTGCTTAAATCCTCCTATGCACCTGCCTTTTCCATTCAATCCTACTATGACTGTAGTAGAGACACTAAGATGGCACCGACATCCTACTATGTGCCGGCCTTTTCCATTCAATCCTACTATGACAATAGTGCAAGTGAAGATGTTCACTTGCTGCCGTGAGAAAAAAAGCAAGTGAAGATGTTCACTTGCTAGCCGTGAGAAAAAAAGCAAGTGAAGATGTTCACTTGCTAGCCGTGAGAAAAAAAGCAAGTGAAGATGTTCACTTGCTGCTGTGAGAAAAAAAGCAAGTGAACATCTTCACTTGCTGCCGTGAGAAAAAAAGCAAGTGGATATCGTCACTTGCTAGCTGTCAGGGCACAGCCCCTGACCCCACACACCCTCAGGTACCCTTCCCCCATTTTCTCCTATTTTTCCCTTCACTGTTCCACAATCCCGCATGCATGCAGACTGTGGGAACGTTCTGGGCGAGTTACTCGCCCAGAAACCATCACAGCCACAACCGTGGGAACTTTCTGGGCGAGCAGCTCACCCAGAATCTTCCCACGGGGGGGTGCCAATTATGGAAAGTCAGCAAAGAGCTGAAAACTGTATAGTTCCCAGCTCCCATTTGTAGCGGCTTCACAGGAGGTTGAAGGTTACCCTTCATTTCCTGTGTGTGAGAAAAAAAGCAAGTGAACATTGTCACTTGCTGCCATGAGAAAAAAGCAAGTGGACATCTTCACTTGCTTGCCGTGAGAAAAAAAGCAAGTGGACATCTTCACTTGCTTGCCGTGAGAAAAAAAGCAAGTGGACATCTCCACTTGCCTGCCGTGAGAAAAAAGCAAGTGGACATCGTCACTTGCTAGCCGTGAGAAAAAAAGCAAGTGAACATCTTCACTTGCTGCCGTGAGAAAAAAGCAAGTGGACATCTTCACTTGCTTGCCGTGAGAAAAAAAGCAAGTGAACATCTTCACTTGCTGCCGTGAGAAAAAAGCAAGTGGACATCTTCACTTGCTTGCCGTGAGAAAAAAAGCAAGTGGACATCTCCACTTGCCTGCCGTGAGAAAAAAGCAAGTGGACATCCTCACTTGCTTGCCGTGAGAAAAAAAGCAAGTGGACATCCTCACTTGCTAGCCATGAGAAAAAAATCCTACTATGCCATTCAATCCTACTATGACGGTAGTCGAGCCACTTGACTTTCAGAACCAATTCAGTCCTTTCCATTCAATCCTACTATGCCGTGGGAATTTTAAAATCAATTCAGATCATAGTAGACCTACTATGACGGTAGTAGATCCCTTGGGTGGCAGTGCAGTCAGACCTGGTCAAGAAAGTGCCGACACTGTCAGCACTTTGTCCAGAGGACCTCTATATTGGGTGGCAGTGCAGTCAGACCTGGTCCAGAAAGTGCCGACAGTGTCGGCACTTTGTCCAGAGGACTTCCATAGTGGGTGGCAGTGCAGTCAGACCTGGTCCAGAAAGTGCTGACAGTGTCGGCACTTGTCCATGTGGACCTCCATGTTGGGTGGCAGTGCAGTCAGACCTGGTCAAGAAAGTGCCGACACTGTCAGCACTTTGTCCAGAGGACCTCTATATTGGGTGGCAGTGCAGTCAGACCTGGTCCAGAAAGTGCCGACAGTGTCAGCACTTTGTCCAGAGGACCTCCATAGTGGGTGGCAGTGCAGTCAAACCTGGTTCAGAAAGTGCCGACACTGTCAGCACTTTGTCCAGAGGGCCTCCATGTTGGGTGGCAGTGCAGTCAGACCTGGTCAAGAAAGTGCCGACACTGTCGGCACTTGTCCATGTGGACCTCCATGTTGGGTGGCAGTGCAGTCAAACCTGGTTCAGAAAGTGCCGACACTGTCAGCACTTTGTCCAGAGGACCTCCATGGTGGGTGGCAGTGCAGTCAGACCTGGTCCAGAAAGTGCCGACAGTGTCGGCACTTGTCCATGTAGACCTCCATGTTGGGTGGCAGTGTAGTCAGACCTGGTCCAGAAAGTGCTGACACTGTCAGCACTTTGCCCAGTGGACCTCCATAGTGGGTGGTAGTGCAGTTAGACCTGGTCCAGAAAGTGCCGACAGTGTCAGCACTTTGTCAGAGGACCTCCATAGTGGGAGGCAGTGCAGTCAAACCTCATCCAGAAAGTGTCGACCTGTCAGCACTTTGCCCAGGGGACCTCCATAGTGGGAGGCAGTGCAGTCAGACCTGGTCCAGAAAGTGCTGACAGTGTCAGCACTTTGTCCAGTGGACCTCCATAGTGGGTGGCGGTGTAGTCAGACCTGGTCCAGAAAGTGCTGACACTGTCGGCACTTTGCCCAGTGGACCTCCATAGTGGGTGGTAGTGCAGTTAGACCTGGTCCAGAAAGTGCCGACAGTGTCAGCACTTTGCTGTGTAAGACCTCCAATCAACATCAGCACCTCCAAAGTCTGACCCCCAAGGTCGAGCATCCAATGAGCATCCCAGTCCAAAAAGCATCCTATAACCCAACCCTATCCCTCCTTTCCATTTCTGGGTTATCGCCTGCCTTTCCGTTAACCCTGTAACCTGACTCGTCGGTAATATTCAATCGGCTAATGTCTAACCCTGTTAGCTCCGCTCCGCTCAGCTCCGCCATTTGCGGACCCGCCCTCATTGTAACCATATATATACTCAACTTGTACATAGGTTACACCTCAGTAATAAAATCGACTAGAGTTTACCCCCTTCAGTTCTGGTTGCCAGTTTAGTAAGTTAGGGCACGGACATGTTACTTG
Source organism: Cantharellus anzutake (assembly GCF_015039405.1). Classification (NCBI taxonomy): domain Eukaryota; kingdom Fungi; phylum Basidiomycota; class Agaricomycetes; order Cantharellales; family Hydnaceae; genus Cantharellus; species Cantharellus anzutake. Next base: position 59,658 of record NW_024067133.1, on the reverse strand, counting down.
GCACAGCGCTCCTGGCATAAGTCGCTGAGGCCGAAGCCCTCCACCATGGAGACATTCCCTCGTCTCAACCTGGTCTCTGACAGGGAGCACATCCAGGGTTGTGAAGTCAATATCCGGGTGTGTGCGAAGTTTAACAGTTTATATATTACTTGGTTACCAGTCACTTATTTGTGCCTAGTGGCATAAGTGGTACAGCGTTAGTGTCATATCCGCACATACTGTCATATCCATACAATCCCAACCTCTGCTCTGGGCTCCCGGAACTCTGAAACTGACTCTGGAGCCCTACTTCCCTTCCATCACCTTCTCCTTGCTGACTTCCAAGAGGTTATCCCACCTCCAGCTCTGACACTACCGTCGGTCCGACTCCAGAACATTCTGGGTCCGACCTCATCCTCAACACCTTCCAGACAAGCATGCAACACCTATGCTCCCAACTCCGGAACCTCCAGTCTTAGCTCTGACCTCGGACTTTGATCCCACCTCTGCTTATACCCATTGTATTGGTTTAGCTCATTCCATTTAATTACCTTTGCCAATATTCTGGAGTTTAACTTCTGAGTTCGGACTTTCCAGACTTACATCGGACCTTGCAACTATTGCATCGCTCCATTCAGTTCTGCTATTCTCCCTCATTCCTATTTGGGCTGCTGCTTCCTTTCTATTCAGTCAGCTGGCCATTCCCCACTCCCATCCTCCTTCCTTCCTTCTTGGGCCTTGGGCCTTCACTCCTCCTTTGGGAAACACCATTGAGTCAAACCCTTGACCCTCAGTGTTGTTCCTCTTTCCAGCTCCCTTTGTCTCCTTTTGGAGTACCCTTGCTCCTTTTGATTCTGGAGCCCTCCTTATAAACCTCAGTCCAAAATCGACTTGATTTCCCCCCAAGAGACTTCCCCTCTGCTAGATCCAAAATTAGGGACCCCTAGGACAACCAGCAATGGCACAGCACTCCACCTGAGTCGCTGAGGCCAAGGTCCTTCCATGCTAAGTCTCCGATTCCACTCCGGAGTCATCCAAATCTGCCTGATCTAACACAGACCCAATCCTGAACTGACTCCCAGACCCTCATCCTCATCACCTCTGGAGTCCTACCCCACCTCCGTCCGTTCTGATATTCATTCACCTTCAGACCGAACATCACTCCTCTCACCACCCTCCTATTACTCCTCCTCACTCCTCACATCACCTCCACCCTTCCATCCCTCTCCTACCCTACTTCCATCTGCTCTGATACTCACCTTCGGGCCTGACACCATTCCTCCTCCACTCCTCTCATCACTCTCCTCCCTCTGACCCTCTTCTGCCAAACCTCCAGCAAGTTATGACCTTCCACCACTGCCCTGTACCCTTGTCAGGGCATGCCGCTCCGCTGCGCACTGCACCCTCCCGTTGCCCCTCTTTCCTTTTCTCTCTTTATACAGACGACCTCTCCTCTCACCTGTGTAGCATGGACACGCCCAACACCGAGTACTCCATGTGGGTACTGCACCGCTGGGTACGCCATGCATCCTCATTTGTACTTCTTTCCTCTGACACTCAGGATCGCCTGCAGAGTCATCCGCAATAGCCCAGCTCTACCTGGGCTGATGTGGCACCCCACACGTGACCTGTTCCCACCTGTATATAAACTGAGCCAAAGCAGAACTGAAGAAGTAGCCTTCTTCTCACTACTGCTTCAGGCAAGTATCTTACTTTAGTTTAGTTTAGTTTAGTTTAGCCTTTCATCCTGAATGACAATCACTACTGCTTCAGCCTAAGAAGCTACATAGGGACATAAGCCCAGAGAAGGGCTGCCCACCATACAGTCTCACCGCCCCGCTGCTGTCTGGGCCGCTAGCGCCGAGCTTTATGCCACTACCTCTGCCTCTCTTGAGCCGTCCCTGACAACCCTGTACTCAGACACTGCTTGTACCTTTGCTCTGAGATTCCATCATAGTTCTGACCTCGGACTTTGACTCCACCTCGGTTGCATTGGTGATGTTAGAAACGGGCGGATTCAGATGACTCCGGAGTGGAATCGGAGACTTAGCATGGAGGGACCTTGGCCTCAGCGACTCAAGTGGAGCGCTGTGCCATTGCTGTTTGTCCATTTGGTCCTTAATTTCACAGTAGGCGAGCAGGAAGTCTCTAGGGGGCATTTCAGGTCGGTTTTGGACTGAGCCCAAAACGAGTATGTACAAGCGCCGATATATATAATGGAGGGGGCAAAGCACAAGGAAACAAAGGGGATCCGAATTGGAACGAAGATGTCCGAACAGGAACAAAGGGTAGACAGAAGCGGAGCGGTACTGAAGGTCACAAGGCAGGACCTGTGATACGTCCGAAAGGAGGTAGGGAGGGCGAGGCCCAGAGGGGCAGGAGGATGAGGAGAAGTGGGGATGATGACTAACTGGCTAGAATGGGAAGAAGCAGCAGTCCAAATAGGGATGAGGGGAAAATGCGAGAGATACATTACAAGCGGCGAAAGTGCCGAGGGTGATCTGCGAAGCTTGGAGGTTGCGGAGGTTATGGAGGCGGGGTTGAAAGTCCGAGGAATATTGGCAATGGTGTTTATGTAGTATGAGGTCACCAATGCAATGGACTAAGACCGAGGTGGAGTCAAAGTCCGAGGTAGGGACTATGTATGATGGAGGCTCGGAGCAAAGGTACGAGCGGTGGAAGGTCGTAACTTGGCGGGAGGTCGGTGGAAGAGTACCAGAGGGAGGAGCGAGGAGAAGGTAAGAGGGAAGGAGTGGTGGAAAGGAGAGTCGTCTGGTCGGAAGGTGAGTATCGGAGCAGATGGGGAAAGCGTAGGGGGGTGACGGAAGGGTGGCGGTGTTGTGAAGGAGGAGCGGAGTAGGAGGAGGAGGAGTAGTAGGAGGGTGGTGAGAGGGGTGGTGTTCGGTCTGAGGTGAGTATCGGAGCGGACGGAGATAGGGGAGGAGAGGGAAGGAGGAGTAGAGGTGGCATGGGGGGTAGAAGGAGGCATGTTGCCAGGACCGAAGGTGAGTATTGGAACGGGCAGCGGTAGGGTATGACTCCGGAGGTGAAGAGGGTGGAGGTCCAGAAGTCGGGTCGGGGTCGGGTATGCCCGGATATGACAGGTGACCTCATACTACGTAAACACCATTGCTAACATTCCTTGGACTTTCAACCCCACCTCCACAACCTCCATCCGCTCCACAACCTTCGAGCTCCATGGACCTTACTTGGCACTTTCGCTGATTGTAATGTATCTTTTGTGCTTTCCCCTCATCCTTGGGCTGCTGCTTCTCTCCATTCTAGCCAGTTAGTCATCATCCCCACTTCACCTCATCCTCCTGCCCCTCTGGGCTTCACCCTCTGTTAGAACATGTGGATTCGGGTGACTCCGGAGTGGAATCGGGGACTTAGCATGGAAGGACCTTGGCCTCAGCGGCTCAGGCGGGGCACTGTGCCATTGCTGGTTGTCCTAGGGGTCCCTAATTTCGGATCTGGCAGTGGGAAAGTCTCTTGGGGGGAATTCATGTCGATTTCGGACTGAGGTTACAAGTTACTATGTACATTGTATATAAGGAGGGGTCCGGAATCAAAAGGAGCGAGGGGAGGACAAAAGGAGACAAAGGGAGATGGAAAGAGGAACAACACCAAGGGTCAAGGGTTTGACTCAATGGTGTTTCTCAAAGGAGGAATGAAGGGCCAAGGCCCAAGGAGGAAGGGAGGAGGTTGGGAGTGGGGAATGGCTAGCTGACTGAATAGAAAGGAAGCAGCAGCCCAAATAGGAATGAGGGAGAATAGCGGAATTGAATAGGACAATGCAATAGTTGCAAGGTCCGAGGTAAGTCCGGAAAGTCCGAACTCGGAAGTTAAACTCCGGAATATTGGCAAATGTAATTAAATGGAATGAGCTAACCAATACAATGGGTATAAGTGGAGGTGGGGTCAAAGTCCGAGGTTGGAGCTAAGACCGGAGGTTCCAGAGACGGAGATGTGAACGGGATTCTGGAGTGGAGGTCCGGAGTTGGGAGCATAGGTTTTGCATACTCGTCTGGAAGGTGTCGAGGTTGGGGTCGGACCCGGAATGTCCCAGAGTCGGACCGAAGGTGGTGTCAGAGCCGGAGGTGGGATAACCTCTTGGGAGTCGGCAAGGAGGAGGTGACAGAAGGGAAGTAGGACTCTGGAAGTCAGGTTCGGAGTTCCGGGAGCCCGGAGCGGAGGTCGGGATTGTATGGATATGACACCCTCCCTATCTCCTTTCGGATGTACCACAGGTTCTAACCTATGACCTTCAGTGCCGCTCTGCTTCCCTCACCCCTTTGTTCCCGTTTGGATGCCTTTGTTTCGATTTGGACCCCCTTTGACTTCCTTGTGCTTTCGTCTCTCTATTATATACAGGCACTTGTACATACTCGTTTTAGGCCCTCAGTCTAAAATCGACCTGAAATGCCCCCTGGAGACTTCCTGCTCACTGCTTCTGAAATTAAGGACCAAATGGACAAACAGCAATGGCACAGCACTCTGCATGAGTCGCTGAGGCCAAGGTCCCTCCTTGCTAAGTCTCCAGTTCCCCTCTGGAATTATCTGCCCTTGCCCAGTTCTAACAGTTAGCTGAGGGTATGCAGTTTTTTTAAGCGGCACATGTTTGATTCTCACTTAGGAAAACTTTTTTTGGGCCCTCCCATGGAATAATTGTGTGAAATGGTTGTTTTCTGTACACTAAGGAGTGGAGGGTATGGAAAAAAAAGTTTTCCCAAGTGAGAATTGAACATGTGCCACTTGAAAAAACTGCATACCCTCAGCCAATGCTGTACCACTTATGCCACTGGGCACAAACAAGTGACTGGTAACCAAGTAATATATAAACTTTTAAACTTCACGCACACCCGGATATTGACTTCACAACCCTGGATGTGCTCCCTTAGTCTCCACAGGTTGGGTTGGGTGCAATGACTGCATGCATAAATACTAAAAATTATATTCCGCAATCTATGTACAGCTCATTACAACTTAGCATGGGAACATCACGTGTTGCAAGTTGTACCAGTCGCTCGACAGATTTCGGAGGCAACGTTGAAAGAGGGCTTGTGGCTCTCTATGCCGACTAAGCTCGTGGGGGCCAAACTCTCCAATACTCCTACTCTCTCTCTTGACTTAACTTTGCTACGCTCGATCCTTAACTCCAGTGTGGGTTCTCTGGGATTCCGCAAGGTCCGGGCTCAACTAATCTACTACCCACTGGTTGTGGGCTAGACAGTTGCCCTTATTCCTACTGTTGGAATTCCACACACTCACACCCTCTCTAGCGCATCCTAGCACCTTAGAGAAAATTGGGGGAGGGGAGAACTTCTTTTCAAAAATCCAGTATGTACAGGATTATAAGAAATAATTAGTTTTAGAAATAATAGATGGTGAATATTGGTACCATATGGCACCTGGGTACCTTATTAGTCGAAATAATAAAAAAGGGTAACAGTGACAATAAAAAAATATCAATCAATAACTGAAATGATGGCAAAATATAAAAAGAAAAGAAAATAAGCGATTTCTCAACGGATTTACGGAATTATGAACCGAAATTGGAAATCAAGCTGGAGATAACTCTCACCCAGCCAATGAGCATTTTCACCAATTTATTAGACGCCGTGGGAACGAGTGAGGCTGGAATTCTGGGTTGCCGCTTGAGATTCCCACGCCCGCACATACTGGTGACCTGACTTGCCCAACATAGAACTCTGTCAATTCTCCACCGATTGGGACGTTCTTGATATCGTCAGAATCGTACGAATTAGGACTATTTTTAGATACCGACTTCGTATCGAGTTGTCGCATGAATGGAAGGGGTTTTCTAATCATGGAAACGGGTATCCGAGCCGGCACTGTGCATGGGTGATTATCCTGCCTACAATGTAAGTTGTGGCTAAACCTTGGAGAAATCATGTGAGCAACTGGGAAGGAGTCTGGGGTCATTCAGGAAATGCTGAACCCCATGTTAGTATGATAGTTACTCTGCACACAGAGTCACCCCACAGGTAATATTACGCAATTTTCGATGCTGAAAATTTGTCATCATCTTCCCCTTTACATATGTTTTCTTACATTTCTTTTGCACTTACGTCATCCATGTTGTCTGCCAATATCAGACCTGTGTGCAGGCATTCTTGGATGTGTGCTCATCCACTGCTAGTATGATAGCTAGCGCTTTATCTCCCAGCAGCGATATACATGCGCTGCTGTTATCTTCATTGTCCTTTGAAGACTTCTGAGGGCATCTCAGCATCTCTGAGTGCCTGCTCTCTGAAGCGCCCTGCACTTCGACCCATTCTGGGCCAGCCAAATTCATGGGCCATACCCATTCCTCCCACTGTGAAGGGTCTAATATGGTCCAAGTGACCATCTCCCCACTGGTTCCATGGGGGGATAACGGCATCTCAGCATCTGCTGAGTGCCAGCTCACCAAAGTGTCCTGCACTTCAGCTTTTTCTGGGCTGGTCAAATCCCCAGCCCCTGCTCTTTCTTCTCATTAAGAGAGGTCAAAGACAGTCTATAGTAACTGGACTGAAGATCCACCTACAAACTGTGCACAACAACTGGTAAGTTGGTTGAAGTGCCACTGGGTATCGGACTCGGTGTACATATGGGAAACCGGCAAGTGCTGGAAACAACGCAGACAAAGCAAACAAAGATGAGTGCTTTGAGTGAATGGCTAACTTCAACACAGTCTACTTGACTGTCCTCCCTCTGGTTTTGTGCCAGAATGACAGCAGCTCAGCTTCCAGCTGGCTCACCGATGTCCCCTGCACATTGATTTTCTCTGAGGCTGTCGGATATCCAGCCTCAACCTGTTCCTCTTGTTCCGAGAGGCCACAGGTAGCTCCTATGACTGCTTCTCCACCGGCTCACAGTGGGGAAATGTGTTTATCAGCCTCACTGAACGTGACCTATGTCATTTCCAGTGGGGTGGCTCTTCAGCCATTGCAGGTTGCTGTCCTCAAATCCAACATTCACTGGGTCCCAACCCGGTCTAAGGATGTAGGGGTTCTAACCCCTACTCACACTCACTCTGGCTTGCTGATTTTGGGCCATATTGCACCAGCAACAGACGCCTGACTGCCTCTATCCTTATGCTTTAATTTTTATTTGTATTGTCTGTGAATCGCTTAACCATAGACCCCTACAGTTATTCACCCCCAAATGAGACACATTTTACCAATCTGAAACCTGTTGTCGCAACACTCCATTAAAAAATCCCAAAAATTTGTAAAGTATGAAGAAAACAAACTTGTACCTATGAGTGCCGATAATATGGAGAATGTTTCATCACAAAGTGAGTACGCAAGTAAGTATGAAATTGGGGTGTTCACCTATGAGACATGTGACATGGTGTGACATTGTGTTCAAGCGCTCATGCCGGACAGATGTTGCCCGCTTCCACTGATTGTCCTGCATCCTCCAGTGATGTGAAGGGCTTGTTTTGTTGAAGCTGTGGATAATCTTTGGCCATCCACTCCCTCATTTGGACCTCCAGTGGCTTTGGTGGTGCTTTTTGTTTGAGTGCGGCCAAGTGCGCTTTTTCTTTGTGCCAGCTTGTTATTTCTGCCTTCTGTGAGTTGTTGAACACTTTCCACCGCTCCTTAGCCTCTTCCTTCCATCGTTCCAACTCTTGCTCATTTAATTTTCTCTGAGCATGCTCTGCTTGGTCCCTCAAGAAACCATCATGTGTCACAACTCAGCCAAATGTCCCTTTAATGCATCCACCATCCTCCTTCGACTTCTCTGCTTCTTCCCATGCTAAGAGCTGTGTCTGAGCTTTAGACACATACATTCCCCCTAATGCCAACTGGGCATTTGCCGCATCCACTGCATCAATGGCTCTCTCCACCAACACTTGGGCCTTCCAAAACTCGTGCCGCATTTCTTGGTTTTCTTGCACTAATTCGAGGCAAGTCTTGGATCCTGAGTCGCGATTGTCTGCAAGATCCCATTTAATTGGGGGTAGATCACTAAGTTGGCCATATGCATGTTCAGGAAGTTTGAATGTTGAACAGAGAGGTGAGGAGGACACAATGGAATTTGTGGATGAAGAATATGTTCTAGGTCATTGATGGCACGCTTCTTTGCTTGGGGATGAGCTGGGGGAAAGGTAAGAGTCTCATTGGGGCTGATGGTGGTATTCTTGGTGCTGAACATCGTACACCCGGTGCCGGAAGATTGTGGTGATGCATGGAGATTGTGGGTTGGGATGTTTGTGATTTGAGAGACAGCAAGCAAGGTGCGATTGATGATTGGTCCGTCACTTTCATCATCACTAACCTCGTTGTCTGGAACATTACTTCCACCTGGGTACATTCTAACATCCTGCGAGTTGTCCATTGGTGAAGGTGTGCATTCCTGTTGGTATTTATGAGACATCAGCTGACTGTGAAAGTGCATAATGCGCTTAACAGGTGAGGCCACAGGGAGAGGAAGATCTCCTTGGGTGGAATGTTCAATACTCGGTGCAAGTTGTTCTGGGTGGATGACACTTGGGTTGACTGGATAGACGCCAGTTATGCGGAAGCTGGTGATAATGTGAGCTGGGGTTATGGTGTCTGTCCATGCTTGACCGAAGACTGATAGAAATGAGGATTTGTTTAGCTTCCTTGGGTAGTTTCGTAAATTAAAAGCATTGCGCTCCGTTGAGAAGCCCCGCTTTAAGAGGGAGAATATAACAACATCAAGCCCCTGGAGAACGTGTGTTGGGTGTGCAGGATAACATATAACAACAATGTTGTGGTTGCGTGCATATGTTATGGAGTCCAGACTGTAATGTGAGTTATGTCCATCCACTACCAGGAGACAGTAGCAGCCAGCAGCCTTGTGTTGTGTAGACTCGTTAAAGGTTTGAAGCCAGTCTAAGCCAATCTCATTGTCTGTCCACCCCTTTTCCGATACAGTGACTCTAGAACACAAAAATATGAACATACATTCCATGTAATGAATGGGTAACTTATGCGGCCTGCAAAGGATTATCCTTCAACCACTTTGAATTAACATTCTGCCCCTTAAAAATAACAACCAGAGGCACTGAAGTGCCATCTGCACAGACAGTCACAATCACACAGACATTCTCGCGATTCCCATCGTGTTGAATGTGTGCCCTTTTTGTCATCCTGCATGCAAAGACCTTGACCCTTTCCCCAGTCCCAAAATGATATTATACTGAGCTTGTAATAGCTGGAACCAGTGTTGGACAGCTGTTGGATTTACAGCACCACCCTGAGTACTTTCAAGATTGGCACTCCACTTGGGTTGAAGTCGGTCTTTGTTGCGTACTGAAAACCCATCAACCCAATTTTTGCCAAGCTTGGTGAGGGATGGGTGCCGTATCTGGGCAACTTCCAATGCATACTCAATTACACAATCGCGGGTTGCTGGGAATCCACGGTCGGACATAAGAAGAAGAAAGTCTACAAGTGTATCTGTTACGGATACAGAGTCTCCAACGACCATATCTGTCGCATTGTCATATCCGTGCATACCCGACCCCGACCTGACTTCCGGACCTCCACCCTCTTCACCTCCGGAGTCATAACCTACCGTTGCCGTTCCGATACTCATCTTCGGTCTTGGCAACACACCCCCCCTTACCTCTCCGACCCTATCTCCGTCCGCTCCGATACTCATCTCGGACCGAACACCGCTCCACTCGCCACCCTCCTACTACTCCGCTCCCCCTTCACAACACCTCCACCCTCCCATCATCCCCCTACGCTTCCCCCGTCCACTCCAATACTCACCTTCGGACCTGACTACTCTCCTCTCTGCCACTCCCTCCTCCTTACCTTTCCCCTCTCTTCTCCCTCTGTTACTCCTCCGCCACCCTTCCGCCAAGTTACAACCTTCCACCGCTGTTCCGTACTTCGCACTCGGACACCGCTCGTACCTTACTCCGAGCCTCCGTCATAGTCCCTACTTCGGACTTTGACTCCACCTCGGTCTTAGTCCATTGCATTGGTGACCTCATACTACGTAAACACCATTGCCAATATTCCTCGGACTTTCAACCCCACCTCTGTAACCTCTGTAAGCTCCGCAACCCCCGAGCTTCACGGACCGCCTTCGGCACTCTCGCCGCTTGTAATGTATTCCTCGCATTTTCCCCTCATCCCTATTTGGACTACTGCTTCTTCCTATTCTAGCCAGTTAGTCATCATCCCCACTTCCCCTCATCCTCCTGCCCCTCTGGGCCTCGCCCTCCCTACCTCCTTTCGGACGTATCACAGGTCTTGCCCTGTGACCTTCGGTACCGCTCCACTCCCTCTACCCTTTGTTCCAGTTCGGACGTCTTCGTTCCGATTCGGTCACCCTTTGTTCTCCTTGTGCTTTTGCCCCTTCCATTATATATATCGGCGCTTGTACATACTCGTTTTGGTTTTAGTCCGAAATCGACCTGAAATGCCCCCTAGAGACTTCCTGCTCACCTACTGTGAAATTAAGGACCAAATGGACAAACAGCAATGGCACAGCGCTCCGCTTGAGTCGCTGAGGCCAAGGTCCCTCCACGCTAAGTCTCCGATTCCACTCCGGAGTCGTCCGTTTCCGCCCATTCTAACACGCATAGTCAAAGACTTCTCCTCTCTATCGCTCCCCCTTTTTCTCCCTTTCGCCCTCTATCCCGATACCCTACCATCATTACTCGTTCTACCCCTTCCCCCCCTTGTGCAAAGCTTTCCTCATTGGGGTTTTGGTGCTGGCCGAGGTTACTTGTGTTTCGCAGGATTCCCCATGACCTTACCATTTGTAGATAGTCACACGTCTTGTACGGAAACTGCCGAAGGCTGTTCCTGCTAACTAACAACTACTCTCTACAACTGTCTTGTGTGTCATCTTCTGTAACAACCCTTCCTGTGACTCAACTGAACCTGTGTGACTGTACAACTCACAACATGTCTTATAAGTCTGGTTATGTCGAGTCCTCTAACGGTCCTCGCCGTGAGAACTCGAGGTCACAAGTCGAAGACTCTCAACATGTGTATCATCCTATGGAATCTGTACCCTACGGGACTTCATCACTCTGCTCTCCCCCCAACACTCAACAGACGACATCACATCATGATCTTGGAGATCGTGAATACTCTGAGGTCCACTTTCCCATGATGCCGGCACGTTCGCTATGCGAACACCAAGGGAACGCCAAGTCACCGAAGGCCCCGTTAGTCAATCCTCATTGCACACTCATGATATCAACCCGCTACCGGTACGTTCGCGCTGCGAATGCCAAGTACCCGATGGCAGTTATACGAAGTTCTCACCCACCTCACGAGTCGTGACCTCACACATGGTACGCTCCATTGAGGAGCGCCAAGTATCCATGGCTGACCTGTCCGTCCTGATGTCTCCGACTACCTACCATCAATCCCTTAATAGCTCACTACATCACCAATCACAATCGATGGGAATTCGATCGTCCACTCCCATGCAAGACTGGGATCATTCATCGATTACATATCCCGTTATGGTACAGACTAGATACGACATTCGTCATCCCACTATAAGAACGGATCAAGGAATGGGGATTTCCCCCCATCCCCATAACAGTATCACTCTCCACCTGATTCAACCATGACTGGTTTATTGAGGGTTCAAGGCGACTTTTCCCACCATTGAGCCTCTGCATGAATGTTGGATAGGGACACTCCACAATTGGAAGCATGTTCCCAAGCACTGGCCGCTTTTTCACCCTTCTGCTTTGCGCATAGAATCTCAGTTCTGTATGAAGTCAGGGTTTTCTGCATGTGCAGCTCTGTTGCCTCAGCTGCAAGATGCCTACAGCGCTCTAAGGAGTCCGCATGCCGGGCCATTTGACAAAACAAGCAAGCAAGGCAATATCGGCTCCAGGAGAGGCAGGATTGGTGATTAACTTTTTGATTGTTCGGGTAACACGGATGAAAATTATGCTTCCGACTTAGGTTCCATGTCTCATCAAAACAAACAAACCCTAACACAAATAACACTGGCCTTTTGCCCACTGCCTACATGGATGGCTGTTGGTGAGATGAAGACTGCAACATGAGGCTGGGGTGGTTAAGTTGCAAACATGGTGACTCTTCGCATTCAAGTGTCTCATGTTTCACCGATTTTTTCCTTTATTTCATCCCCGCTTGACACCAAATTTGGTACATGAGTAGTCCTAGCAACCACCTATATCCATGCCGAATCTCACCACATATGATAAAGAACTGAACAAGTTAGGTGATTGTTTCTCATTTGGGGGTGTGTCTCATTTGGGGGTGAATAACTGTAATCACTTTTATTGTCTTTGTCTTCAGAGATCAACTCTGAAGGGCCTCCACTTCCTTTTTTTGAGTTTCTCAATTGTATTTCTTGTGTGAGGAAAAGTTATGAATTTGATTATGTAACTCTTACAACAACCATGGCTTGATGAAAATGAGTGGGCAGTGCAGAGTTCAGCGAAGCGCGAAGTGCAAGCACTCTAGTCTCTGGTCAGAGGGACTAAACCTATTTTGCACACATCAAAATTTTCGATTCAAATGTATTTGCAAATGTATATTATCATTGAAAATAAATTAAAAACCTCCACTATGCCAATAGTTAGCCTTGTTTCCTTGCTTGTTTGTTGTTGCGGGATTCTTGATGGGCACTGCATGTCCAGTTTGGGGGAATGTAGGACCCTAGACCCTGACATGACCTATGGAACTAATTTGTCTGTCAGAAAACAACAACAGTATTAAGGTACAGTAAAAGGCATATACCCAAACCGTCTCACAGCCCATCCCATTACACCTAACAACATTAGTGGCATTGTCAATTTCACTTGCGGTAACTTTCATGGTACAACACATATGAATGCCAGTAGGACGTTTGGGAGCATGGCACATTGGATGGCCACTGGAATAGGTGGTTGGCAAAGCTGAGGCTGGGGAGGGTGGATGGGGGCTAGGAGAGGTGGGAATATGTCAGGGCAATAGCCCCGAACCCCGAGTCACATGTAAATTAGATACACATAGTCACGTGGGCAAGCGGGAACCTCCAGGTAACCGCTTACACACCACCGTAAAATACACTATCTTGTATCACTTACGGCCTTGTGTGCTGAGCAACCCTAAGACCTCACACTTTTTTAAGTGCATGAGGTGTGTTTTACAACACAACCCACAACTACACAATCTTAACATCTGACTCGGAAGCGCCTATGGTGCCTAAACATGCCTGCAAGGGCAAGGTCGCATCTGCAGCGACACTAAAAAGAAACGAGCGGTTTATAAAGAAACTGCAATCTCCCATCAAGGGAGATTCAAACCAAAAGCCGTCGTCAGACGACGATGAGGATCAACATGATCCAGCAATAGCAACCACCTCAGGGCTGGTCCCTGAAGGCTTTAGAAACTTATGTGGAGTAAGTGCGGGGCGAAATACCCCCAGAACTCCACAACATACCGATCTAACCCAAGCTGGGGAAGATCCATCACCTCCTCACAAGGTGATCGACTTGCGCGAAAAACGTGTAAGCGCCGAACGATCAGCCCAAAAAGCTGATCGGATAGAGTCGCAGGAAACTCCAGGGCCCCACTATCCCCTGGAGTCCCCCCTCACGTCCCCAAGTCAAGCCCCAAAGGCAGACAAAGGGAAACAAAGGGAAGAGCCCCCACGATGGCTATCCGAAAAACTACTGGACTTGTTCCAGGTTCCGTCTGAATGGAGGATGGAAAGTGAAGATCAACTTCTTCTCAGGCTGAAAGCCCGAGAAGGCGCAAAAATACGCCCTGAGAGCAGGATCTCCCAGAGCACGGAAGCTCCAAAAGAACTTCCGCTGTTTACACTCCCACACACCATGCCAGACAAGGCAAGGTTGCCAACTTCGGAGGAGGTCTCCGAGATAATGAAGAGGAGGCAAACTGAAATGAGGGAGTTCGTGGAGGAAGCCTTACGTAAAAGTAAGGAGAAACCAGCGAACAGACCCCTCTATGAAAGGGAAGCACCCTCCGCAACGGCCTCACCTAAACAAAGCGAGCGTGGAGTGTTCACTCCAAGAACCCATTCTGGAACCCCCAGAAGCGGAAATGTCAACTGGGGAGAGTCGCTGCTCGCCCAACCAAACTTCCTCCTGGAAAACCAGGAATCGTGCATAATAAACGCGATAAACTCGATCCAAAAAAAGATCGAGGAAATGAACCATAATAGCACGGCTCGTCTAGAGATAACTCTAGAAAGAATGGCCAACGCAATCGACGCGTTGACTGAAAAAATCAGCGAACAAACAGATTTGCTGAAGGAAATAAATTTCTCACAAAAAAGTGAGGAAACAAATAAACACCCCTGGACCACGGTCCAGGACATAAATAGAACTCGTGAAAAATTCACGAAAAGAACTACCAGTGAAAGCACACTGGAATATCATCAGCGACTCGACAGAGACGCTAAGGAGATCCTTCTCCCAAGGATAGGAGAAGACGATGCCGAAAGAAGGCATCGTTCAGAAATTAGAAGGAGAATTGGCACGTACCAAAGGTTCGGCCAAACGTCCACTTATGACGGACCTCTCGAACAGAGAGGCAACTCATTCACACCCTCTCAAAACAATGAGAGAATACAAATACAACTTCAGGCGAATACGCCTGAAACCAAAGAAACGCTGCAAGGAAGACTTCCCCCAGCAAAAACCCCCCCAAAGGAGAGATCTCCATTGGATAGCGACCCCGCAAAGGCAGGGGAGCAAGAAGAGTACCTGGAGAAATGGTACGAAAAGGCCATAAGAATGGCTGAAGTGAGAATACTCACTCCCTACCCAGAAGGAGTGAAACCAGAAGCCCTAAAGAATGGTCAGGGGAGAACGACATGGAATCGTTCTGGCAGTGGTTCACAGAACTACTGGGATTCCTTGCCTCGCGAGGATGCAAAGGTCCCCAATTTGACGAAGTCCACCTGGACTGCTTGATTCGTGGATTAGGGGGGCCCGCGTTTGACCTCGGAATTAGACTCCGAGACGAAACTCTCCTCAGAGGAGACAAGGGCATGTTCCTCGAAGTTCTCAACATATTGATGAGAACCTTCATCAAAGCCTCCGCCGTGTTGAACGCGACAAAGAAATACCGCAACGTCAAATACGAAGCAGAAAAAGGCCTAAAACAGTTCTACTTAGAACTGTCAAAAGCAGCGTCCCAGATGGTGACGCCGCCAGACCAGGCGTCTTTCAACGCCCGGTTCCTAAACTACATTCCCCTCGAATGGAAGAGGGAAATGATTGCTCATGATAGAATCAGAGCAGACTTCTCCTCAAACGAGGAGATGTTAAAAGCAATATCTCGTGTAGACGAGATAATCGACGGGCTGAAGATGTCTTCAGCCTACAAATCAGGTTACTATACCCAAACAACTACCATGGCAACCATGAGCCGCAGCAGAGCCCTCCCATCAGGAAAGAAGGTGGAAGAGCCGAAACCCAGATGGAAAGAGGATACACCCTCGAAAAACTCGAGGAAAACTGACCAAAAGTCAGTCCCAATTTGCGGCAAATGCGGCAAAATAGGGCAAACGAAAGATTGCCCAAGACACAATATAACGAGCGATGAAAAACCAAGGCGCATAGCTGCCATGGAAATCGCGAACTCAACGGATGAAGAGTCGAAAGACTCATCAGATGAGAAACCAGAGAACAACTCTGGCAACTCCGAAGCATCAAGCTTCGAAATAGAGGACCCATACGAAGGACCTCAATACTCACCCGACTCAGAGGGTGGGGAAGTCAACGTTGGGACCATAAGAATGGGCCCAATGTCAGTCGTCGACCACGATGACATAAATTAAAAAATCAAACTGGCTGTAGCACACCAGTTAGAAAACATGGCAGACGAAAAAGTCGCCAAAGCCTTGGTGGAAGCACCAAGGAAAGATGCCTTGGGGAAATACACCAAAGTACCCAAGGAAAACAAGGACAAAGGGAAGAAGGACCAAAAGTCCATCGAAACCCAGTCCCCCTTGTTCAATGCAAAATTCTGCATCTCAAAAGACACGGGAAAATACCCCGCAAACAGACCGCTCTCAATGAAGAGAACGTTAACGGCTCACATAAAAATAGCAGGCATAAAAGCCTATGCGCTATTCAACAGTGGAGCCGAAACAGACGCTTTATCGCCGGACTTTGTCCGCGCGGTCCACATCCCAATTCTCCAATTGGAGAACCCAGTTGTCCTTCAAATGGGGACGAAAGGAACAAGATCACAGATCCTGTTCGGAACCAACGTGGACGTTGAAATCAACGGCCACGTAGAAAAACACTACTTCGATGTAATAAACATCGACAGATACGATGCCATCTTCGGTGCCCCCTGGTTAAACAAAAACCAGACTTCCGGTCCCACAAAGTGAGAACGGCAAACAAGGGCAACATAGACACCCTTGGAATAAGCGAAGACCGTGTGACGAGATCACATGGATGGAAAACTCGAGCAAGAGCCCGAGAACAACCAACAAAGAAGCCCCCCTGACAGGGAGGCGGGATTGAAACACACCTCAGGGTAATCACAAGAAAATACCCTGAAGGTTGGCCCAATCCTAGTCCGGAAGGACTAGAACTTCCAGACGTACCACACCTGGAAGGTCTCTCCATGAACAACCCCGAGTTCGAAATACTCAGGGAGTGGTGGAGAGAAAAATTTGAAACCGTAATGGCACCAGTGCCATTAGAAATGCCTCCCCTGAGGGAAGTGAACCATCGAATCCTGTTGAAGGATCCGAACAATAAATTTCGGGAAAACACCCCGAGATGTCCCGCAGCACTGCAGGAAGCACTAGCGACCAAAATAGATCGCTATGTAAAAGCAGGATGGTGGTATCCCGCGAACAGCGAGCGAGCATGCCCGCTACTGTGCATCCGCAAAGCAGATGGATCTTTGCACACGGTAATAGACGTGAGGAACCGTAACTCAAACACAATCCTCGACGTCACACCAATGCCAGACATGCGACTGATCCAGGAATCAGTTGCCAGAGCAACATACCGATCTAAAATCGATATGTCGGACACGTACAAACAAATATGCATAGATCCAGACGATGTCCATAGGACGACATTCTCCA
Organism: Cantharellus anzutake; assembly: GCF_015039405.1. Lineage (NCBI taxonomy): Eukaryota > Fungi > Basidiomycota > Agaricomycetes > Cantharellales > Hydnaceae > Cantharellus > Cantharellus anzutake. Next base: position 42,624 of record NW_024067133.1, on the reverse strand, counting down.
TGCCCCACAGGACGTACAACTTGAACACGATGCAGCAAGGAGACTGCAACGCTCCCTGCACCTTCCAGCGCGCACTGACCTGGGAACTATGAGGAGAAGTAGGCAGATGCCTACACATCTGGTTCGACGATATATTCACCAGCACAAGCTCGGTGGAAAACCACAATAAAGCACTATTGTGGTTATTCACTCGCCTAAAAGGGGCGAAATTCTACATAAGCCAGAAAAAATTCCAGCCATTTGCCCCAATCCTAGACGTTCTAGGAAGCCGAGTGGACGAACAGGGCATCCACGCTCAAGCGGATAAAATGGAAAAAATCTGCAACTGGCAAGAGCCAGTAGACCACACAGGAGTCCTAAGATTCCTGGGAATGGTAGAATATCTATCGATATTCATGCCAAACGTCAGCGGTTACACAGGACCACTGCAAACAATCTGCTCAAACAAGCAGACATTCAGGTGGACACCACTCCACCAGAAATGCTTCGACGAAATCAAACGTCTAGCATGCAGGGCTCCAATCCTGAAGCCCATCCAGTGGAACCCACCGGAAAGCCTCTCAGAAGAAGAGAGGACCAAACTCCACGTCTGGGTCATAACAGACGCATGCCCAGCAGGCATGGGTGCATTAATTGGACAAGGCAAAAAGTGGCAGACTTGCCACCTGGCCGCATTCATGTCCAAAAAGTTCACCAACACACAACGTAGGTACTTCGCCTACGAGCTCGAGGCACTGGGTGTCCTCAAAGTGCTCATGAGATGGCAAGACGACCTCATGGGAGGCCGTGAATTCACAGTAATCACGGACCACAAAGCTTTGGAATATTTCAAAGCGAAAAACCACAACTCAGGTAGACACCTGAGATGGCAAGCCTTTTTCACAAGCTTCAATTGCGAAATAAAATACGTGGAAGGCCACAAATATAAAGTGGCAGATGCACTCTCACGATACTTCGACTCGTCAATGGACGAGGATCTGCATTTCGACGATTATGTGTCGGCGGACATCCACCTGGACAAAAATGCAGAAGATATCATCCCCGACAGAATCGAGGAATACGAAGAACTGCTACTAAGCAGTACCCTGAGTAAAAACTCAGAGAAAAAGAGACTCGCAGTGATACGTGCGAGAAATACCCTAGAGGAAGCTCTAGGGGGGAGCGATAACCTAGAGGAAACTCTAGGGGGAGCACCCAAAATCTGGAAGAAATGATAACTCCAGAAGAGAACCTTCGAAAACAATTCGAAGAAGAAGACCTCATTGAGGCAATAAAATCTGGATACTTGAAAAGCCAGATCCACCAGGAAATCCTAGAGAACCCGGGGAATTTCAAAAACTTCTCTGTAAAAGACGAGCTGATAACCCGACTTGGAGAAGGAGGAACGACCCAAATAGTAGTCCCAAAAGGGAACTACGAAAGGAAGTCCATTTGGGGAATAATCCTCGAGAACATCCACGAAACACTTGGACACCTAGGATCCAAGAAAACAGTGGAAACCCTCTGTCGACACTTTTGGTGGAAGTTGATGAGAAAGGATACACACAAGTTCTGCAGGTCTTGCGGAACTTGTCAAACGACAAAGAAAAGCACCAGGAGAAATCCCGGAATGCTCCACCCACTCCCAACCCCGGAGACACCATGGTCATCAATAGCCATGGACTTCACAGGTCCATTCCCAACAAGCTTGGGATATGATTACCTCTGGGTAATCATCTGTAGGTTGACGTCTAACGTCCACTTAATTCCAATAAAAACAACAACGAACACACTAGAACTAGCATTTGTATTTCTTCGTGAAGTTGTAAGACTCCATGGTCTACCACACTCGATCATATCAGATCGAGACTCAAAATTCACGTCAAAATTCTGGCGTGAACTACACCGAATACTCGGTGTACAGTTGAAATTCACAACTGCATTCCACCTGCAAGGCGACGGCCAAGCGGAAAGAATAATACAAAAAGTAGTACAAATACTACGTGCAATGGTTAGACCAGACCAACGTGACTGGGCAGCGAAACTGTTGATGGCGGAATTCGCGATCAATGCGAGCTCGAACACATCGACAGGATTTGCCCCATTTGAATTAATCTACAGCCATATGCCAAAGATGTGCCTAACAGCACCACTCTCGGACTACCCGGGAGTAAATGACTTCGCTCAAAAAGCGAAGGAAAACCTCATGGCAGCACATGACGTGATAATACATAATCGCACTGCACAAACAATCCAGGCGAATAAGAAAAGATGCCCGGACCCGCCTTTGAAAAAAGGCGAGCTCGCATACTTATCCACAGATAAGCTGAACCTACCCAAAGGCAGGGCAGGAAAACTAAAGCCCTTATACATAGGGCCTTATGAAATTCTGGAAACATTTCCAGAAACGTCAAACTACGTCCTCGAGTTGCCACCACAACTTGAACAATGCAGAATCCACCCAAGATTCCATGTATCCCGGCTCGCACCCCACGAGCCGAATGACCAGGAAATCTTCCCAAATAGGGAAGTAAACATATTCTACGACTTTGGGGAAGACCCCGATCGCGAAGCAGTAGTTCACGAAATCCTAAACCACGTGTGGGTCCACAACGAACTCTGGTTTAAGGTTAAATGGGTACTAGGGGACACCACATGGGAACCCCTAGGAAATTGCAACGACCTCGTCCACCTGGACGAGTACCTCACCTTACAAAATGTAAGGGGACCAGAAAAACTCCCTATCAAAGAAGACAGGGAACTCTCGGCATCACTACGCCCCCAAAAACGGAGGTGGAGGAAGTAAAGCCGAGGGACGATGGCCCACAGCCAAGAGCGTGGGAAAGTTCTGGGCGAGTAACTCGCCCGGACAGCCACACCATGTACTAGAGATCACATGGGCTAGGCGAGCAACTCGCCTAGACCACGTGAACCACAGGCTCACGTGCAAAAAGAACACACAACTGCAGCGAATCCCACGCACGCAAGAACGAAAACCCCTCCCACCACCACAAGTAACATAACGACAAAATGTCGTTCTCTGGGGGAGGCAACCCTCGGTTCGATCCAAACAAACCGCCGGATATCGAAATACGACAACCCGGGGAGCAAGGCTCCCCAGAACAACAACAACACCAGGTGCAGATAAGCGCCATGGATTACACGACGCACGCAGCACAAATGAGTGCTGCGAACCAACAACCATCTGCGTTGCTAACAGGCATGCATACCCTCAGCCTCCCCAAAGAGGCTTCCAACCATACGTGGTGCAAACTGCACCGATGGCACAACAAGCGCCATTCCAGGGGCAGCATTTGCTGCTGCAGCCCCAGGCATACTGTTACGGATACGGAGTCTCCAACAACCATATCCGTCACCTGGTCAAAGACTTCTCCTCATTATCGTTCCTCCCCTCTTTCTCCCTTCCGTCCTCTATCCCGATACCCCATCCTCCTTATCCGTTCTACCCCTTTCCCCCCCCTCGTGCAAAGCTTTCCCCAACTGGGGTTTTGGTGCTGGCCGAGGTTATTTGTGTTTCGCAGGATTTCCCGCGACCTTACCATTTGTAGATAGTCACACGTCTTGTACGGAAACCGCCAAAGGCGGTTCCCGCTAACTAACAACTGCTCTACAACTGTCTCGTGTACCGTCTTCTGTAACAACCCTCCCTGTGACTCAACTGAACCTGTGTGACTGTACAACTCTCAATATGTCTTATAAGTCTGGTTATATCGAGTCCTCTAACGGCCCTCGCCGCGAGAACTCGAAGTCGAGAGTCGAAGACTCTCGACGTGTGTATCGTCCTATTGAACCTGTACCCTATGGGTCTTCATCACTCCGCTCTCCCCCCAGTACTCAACATACGACGTCCCATCACGATCATGGTGATCATGAACACTATGAGGCCCACTTACCCGCGATGCCGGCACGTTCGCTACGTGAACGCCAAGTAGCCGCCCATCCACCGTCTGTTTCTTCCTTTGCCAGTCATCATATGTCCCCGCCAACGGTACGTTCCCCTTGGGAACGCCAAGTCACCGAAGGCCCTAATAGTCAGCCCTCATTGCACACCTACGATATCAACCCGCTACCGGTACGTTCGCACTGCGAACGCCAAGTACCCGATGGCCACTACGCGAAGCTCTCGCCCATCTCACCAGTTGCGACCTCGCACACGGTACGCTCCATTGAGGAGCGCCAAGTATCCGTGGCTGACCCATCTGTCCTGATATCTCCGACTATCAATCATCAATCCTTTAATAGCTCACTACATCACCCATCGCGATCGATGGGAATTCGATCGTCCACTCCCAGGTCAGACTGGGATCACTCATCGATTACACTTCCAGTTATGGTACAAACTAGACATGACTCTCGTCTTCCCACTATAAGAACGGATCGAGGAATGGGGAATTTCCCCCATCCCCATAACACATACTCCCCAGGGAACTTCCCTGGCCAGATCAACCCCTGGATTAGCCAATTCGGCCCAGGTCCAACAACGCCCCAGCCAAATGCAGGCTGGGAATCAGCCATCGTGTCAGCGGTAGCTGCTCAGACAGGTCAGCTCCATGAGGAGCTGAAAGAGATGAAGTCCCTCATAGGAGGGAGACGAGGGAGCGACAGCAGCTCCTCGTCCAGACCGTCCAAACGGGCACGGTCTGATAACTCGAGGGTGTCAGAAGACGCCTGTGACCATTGCGCCCACTGGAGGCGCGAATACAACAGAGCACAAAGAGATGCTGAGGGCATCTTTGACTCTCTGAAAGACACAGAGAGAGAAGTTGATCTCCAAAAACAAGAGATCGAATTACTGAAATGCGAGCTCAGAGAGGCACACACACTGGCAGACCTCGCTGCCAAACCCATCATGACGGGGGCCTCCCAGGTCAGGGGGAGGGGATACGGTTCCGGGCCTCATGAGGCGCGACCCCACCTGGGGACTAGCACATCAAGGGGTGGGGCACCGACTATCCCGCCACCCCATGGGCAGGCGACCCTGTCCGGGTTGCATAAGGGCCCACCCTCAGAGGGGCAAACCCATGTCGAGGGGAAGAGGGAGAGCAGTAGGCAACCGACGGCAGACCCTAAAACGGGGACCACTGCCAGAGGCAGCGGGCCGCTGAGTACCTCAGCACCCTATGGGCAAGCTACCCTGCAGGGAAGTGTCCACATGCTATACGAGACCACCGAACTCCATGAGTTTGGCAAAGTCGAAGCTCCAGTCGACATAACAATCGACCCCAACTTCCCCATGAGGAGAATAGTGGGGTCAGAAGTGGCACATGATGCCACATACACTTGGTGGACAAGCGTGAGTGGGAAAGAATTCGTACACTGGTACAAACAGGTCGAAGCCACCTTCAAAAGCGGCAAGGTACACAGAGTCCTTCGCAAAAAAGCGAAGGAAACCGAGAAATACTTCTTGGGACTCCCCAGTATCGCAAGACTCGCAGAGGAATATAATTCCCCAGAGAATAAGGGGAAAATCTCCTGGGAAAGCCTAGGCAAAGCTGCCTACTTAAAGTCCCAGTTCAAACCACTCAGGACTCCTGAGGAATGTGCCGCAAGAACTGTGGAACGGGAAGCGAAAGCTTCCAAATACCGGGAAAGAGACGCAAGTCTCCGTGCTGGACCACCAGCCCAACGACCATCCTTCCCCATGGGAAGAACAGTAGACCTACCGTACTCTACACCTGAGCCAAGCAGCTCAGGAACACAACAGCCCGCTCCCACCCAGGGAGCACCCACTTCGTCGAGCCCACAGCCCGACAATGTAGAAAGGGTTTCGGACATTAGGATGATGAGTCGCTTCATGTCTGGAGTGGTGTGCTTAGCGCCCATGAGAGTGACTGTTGTGAGTGACCATTGTGCAGAAGTTCAGAGCCCGGACTTGTTATGAAATGAGACCCAGATAGCTGGGCCCAGCCACGAATACGGAATACTAGCTAGCTCCAGAACGGGGTAAAGACATGCCAGCGGTATTCTGGCTCTGTTTAGACATGAGACGCATCAAAACCAATCACGGAAAAGATGGCCAAACATTAGTTTGATCATGGCCAATGTGAGGACGGGAATTGAGAACTAGATTGCTGGGACTTTAGTGTGCAACGGGGAACGCGGAATGGCTGTGCAAGCTACTCTATTGAAATATAATTCGGACTGTATTGAAAGGTGGAAATTGCAGAAATTTAGGTTGATTTCTCACGAACGGGGTCATACCCCATTCACTTTTCATCGGACAGTTTCTCTGAAAAACGCAGTAAACGTCTCTTAGCCGTGATGTGGTTTACGGAACTTTAGGTGTACGGAGTTGGCCGAATTTGTTGGTGTTTGTTGTTCCCGACAACATACCGAGCGGGATGTCCTGGGGCAGCTCCACCCAATGATACCCCAAGAAGAACAGAATGAGGAGAGCACCACCAATACCGCCAAAGGGATTCAGAAAACTCCCATTCGTGGTGGATCAAGGCCCAGCTCGAGTTCGGCCAGTCAATCTCGTTTGCTGACTGGAACTTTGAAATCCTATCGGTGTGTCATCCCTCTTTCGTTTTGCCTCTCTGGTGATAACACGACGTCAGGGCGGAAGAAATGGAAGAGCCGATTCGTGTCGACTTGGAGAGTGCCCAGCAATGCAAGGCGGTTGACATGATCGACTTTTTGCTCGCGTTCTGCCTGTCGGGAAAGGGAAAAGTTGTTCCCGCTCGTGACAAGCGGGTGCTGTTATCTGCCTTTGAGAAAGTGAAGGAAGTAGGAAACCAGGAAGGAACCACGCTGAGGATTGAGCTCTCCAAGTTGTAAGTACGGTCATGTCTCCCTAGGCGCGGACTAACTCACTGTAAGCCTCAAAGCCGGGACAGAGGCAGAAATGTACGATCCGTTCGTAATCGCCTCCAACTATGCCCTAGATCAACTTTCAAAAATCGATATCCAAGGGTTGCCTCAGTACTCTGCCAACAAGCAGATCGTCTTCGTTTGCAACCACAACCACATGGTGAAGTCCCTCGATCTTAACCGGGATTGCCGGACTAGACCAGATATTGTCCTACTTCAATGGGAATTCTTTAGAAGCCTAGCCTGCAACGCTTCCGATACCTACTCCTGCACTTACGGGACGCAGACCTGTACCGCAGGCTCTAAAAACCTGGAGCTGGCATGGAAAAAGGTCCGATCAACAGTAGAAGTGAAATTTGACAGATTACCGAAGCAAGTTAACTCGATGAGGACATTCAACAATAACTTTGAAGACCTCAAGGAATCAGAGTCGTGTACCTCGTTCGATAATGACTCAGCTACTGGGTTCACCCGACTGGTGCAACCTGAGCTCAAATGTGAGTGCGCGCCTCTCAGAAGGGATCTGTCACTTATATTTCTGGGCAGATGGCTCCAGGGGATCGGATAGGGTGGCCGCGAGGAAGGGCCCAGTCACGTCGGAACATATCTCAGAATGGGCGTACCCTCGCATGAAGCGCAAGACAGAAGCGCTCAATGACCACAATACCACCAAACGATCCAAGACTGGGGGGGATGCTGCAGGGAGCCCAAAACGTTCGGCGGTCCCGCTAAAGCATCCAGTCCACATTCAGAATGGGATCTACGCGGCGGAGAGGCTCTCCTGCTCCCTTGACATCACTCATGCTATCAACTTCATTCTCCAAGGCGAGATTCAACCCCGTAAATCTTGTCGAGTGTAACTCAGGCTACAATGTTTTAGGGAGCAAAATATACATTACATGGTCAGACAGGCAGAGTGTTATTCGAACGGGGGGCTTCGACATCATCGATGACCTGCCTCACTTCCTTCTGGTCCTACTCGTTATGCAACGGTTCGACCTGGCACGCTGGGGTTTTTTCACCGCGTTCGAGGGTCGAGTATCTACCCTGAACGAGGGCCCAAGGATTCTGTCTTCTTCAAAGCCACCTTCATCCAGGACGCTACGATCCATATCTTTCCCGATGATGATCTTATCTATGGGGGGGTCAATCTGACGGGCCGTTCGACCGTCGTAGCTGGGGCTAGGAAGGCTGACAGTCCGAATCCGAATACTTCCGTGGATATTCGAAAAACCAACAACTTGGTCACCAAGGCTTCCTGGCCAGAGGAAGCGCGGGCTAGTGAGGTGAAGATCATCGAGCGGGCGATGCAAATCGGTGAAACCAATAGCCTAGTGAGGGACCACATTCCCACAATCCATGGTAACACAGACCCTCCGTATGTCACATGTTCGACAAGGTTCATCCGGGAGTTTCTGGGTCTGAACACGACCGGGGCGCGAGTGCTTCGTTTCATTATACTCGACCGTCTGGGGGAGCTCAAGCACCTAGATGAGGAAGACGTGCTAATCGCATATTTGGACTGTTTCTTCTGTATGTCGTGTTTCCATTTTTTGCGTGCTGTCCCTCAGCATTCATTTGCGGCAGGTCATTGGGGGTTGTGGGATGGGGAGGTTTTCCATGGGGATATCAGCACAGGGAATCTTATGTACAAGCCAGGTACGAAGCGCGGAGTTCTTGTCGACTTCGATCTCGCTCGATTGGGCAAACAGATGGGACCGAGTGGGAAGGACAACACTGGAACTATGCCGTTCATGGCCCTGGATCTCCTCAGTGTAGAAGCACTCAAGGGCTCGGTTCTACGTCTGTACCGACACGATTCGGAGTCTTTTGCCTGGTGTCTCATTTACATCTGCATTTGCATGGACAAAGGAGATGACGGTAAAATTCTCACCATCAGTCCCCATCCTTTGTCATCATGGTTCAAGAGCCCAGACAACTGTCGTAATTCCAAGCAAAATGAAGAAACAGCAAACCTTCTCAAAAAGGCTCCCCTTCACCAACGGTACAGGAATTTTGCTGCAGCGCTACACAAATACTGGATTGGGCGGTACTATCGTCAAACGGCAGCTGAAAGATCAGCCATGTTTAATAATCCGTTTGAGGATATACGCGAACACTTCCCGGGGCATCTGTTTCCCAAGTCTACCAAGAATCCGGACAAGGATTTATATGGAGAACTCTCGGATCAGGAATCATTTGGGCAAGTTTACCATATACTCACTAACAATCTTGGTATGATTCCAAGTTCCAAGAGAAATGTTTTGGTTGAAAAGATGACAGTTGTGACTACAATTTACCCATTTGTAACATATTAGTTATAGGCTAAACCAGGGTACCCTATCCAGTACCCAAAGTGAAGGGTTGCTGAAGAACTAATTGCCCAAGCCAGAAGTTGAGTGATGATGAGAAGGAGGACTCTATCCTAAGGGAGATAAAAGCACTTTCATCTGGGGCTTATCAGCCTTTTGCCCTTCAGGTTATATACCTGGGAGGAGGGCTGCTTTCAAGGACAGCCAGGGGCTCTGCCCCTGGTGATACACAGCATTGGAATTGTTCCTGAGCTGAGTAAGCCATTCCTTGATTGCTAATCATCTCTGAAACAGGGTGATGCACAGCATAATTCATTGCTATGATCCCATCAGTGATTGCCCCTTGGAAACAAAGGCTGTTTCTGGGTGACAAGTAATTTCACTGATGCCCCTGATCTTCATTTGATTTATTGCAGATCAGGGGACTCTATTGGTAACCAGGAAGGGTTCCAAGTTGATTTCAGACTGAGGCTACAAGTAATTATGTGCATTGTATATAAAGGAGGAGAGTTGGAAGCACTGAGGAAGGGGGCTGAACAGAGACAACAGGTCCAAACAGGGACTAAGAAGAGGAGCAACACTGAGGGTCTCTGCCGGTTCTGGAGTGGAAATAGTGACTCAGCAAGGAGGGACCTTGGCCTTAGCAACTCAGGCGGAGCACTGTGCCACTGCTGTTTGTCCTGCTGGTCCTTAATTTCAGGCATATCAAGGGTAAAGTCTCTAGGGGGCATAAGCACTTGAGTTGAGTAGACTAGATTGCTTGGGTTGCTCAGGTTGCTGTGGTCACTCAGGTCATTTACTGACTGAGGAGCAAGCAAGTACATACAAGTGTCTATATATAATGGAGAGATGGAAGCATGTGTTAGACACAAGTCTGGGGTCAGCACCGAGGGTCACTGTTGCAGGCTGCTATAGGCCATGATGGCCGCAATGCCGTGAACAAGGCCCAAGGGTAGGGCATTTGGCCTCAGCAACTCTAAAGGAGTGCTGTGCCCCCTAGCTGTCTCTTGGCCCTTATTTCAGACTCACTGGGGTTGCCTTGCTGGGGTCAGGACTTGGGGAGTCATGGTCAAATTGATATTAGAGCTAAAGTACTATAATGTATCATACAGGATATATATAGGAAGAAGAAATGAATAGAAGCGGACCTGGGCTGAAGGCCGAAGGGTCCGGAAGCAAAAGGGAACAAAGAGCGGGGTTGGCTGCACAGCAGCCAGCAATGACCAAGGGTCAAAACAAACAATAACAGATAAATATGCAAAGGAGTGTAGGGCCACAATAGTGGCGATGGTGTTGTAGCAGTGCCAGAGTCGGAGTTGGGCACAGGAGCGATAGTGGCCCGATGAGGGCCAAGTGGGCAGTGTCAAAAACCCGGATCATAGGGGATGATGCGTGAGTCCAAATGCAGGCAGGGCTCAACTAGAGGGGGATCCGAGAGCTCTGGTAGTGGACTGAAGCTTCTCCAGGAAGCCTGGTTCTGCTGGATGTACAAGAGGCTCTAAGAAGGATGTGGCCTCAGCGACTCGGAGGGAGCGCTGTGCCTCCATTATGTCTCAGTTAGTCCTTGTTTTTCTTATGTCTGAGGTATCTTGTAGAAAGGGGACAGGATTCACTCAGAGGGACTTAGGGTAGCATTTTAGTCGAGATTAGAACTGAGGAAAACTACAGGTTCTAATCTACAGGTATTTATAAGGGGGAATGGGAAGGACTTAGTCAAAGTCCGAATGATAATAGAAGAACACTGAAAGGTGCCGAATGATACCGAGAGGTACCGAAAGGTCCCAAACGATATCTTTAATGGGGAACCAAGGTGTCGGGTCGAGGAGGGCAGAGTAAGAGGCCAGAAAATGAATGGGAACGAGAAATGGGTAAGAGGGGGTTAGCCGACCGAATGGTAAGAAGAAGATAGTCGTGCTAAGAATGGAAGGTGACTAATAAGTGATGACATGAGTGGGGTCACCGAAGGATGTGGGTAGCTCCGAAAGCGGAGTTGCATATCCGAAGGATGTTGGGTAACTCCAATAAATGAAATGGGTGGAGAAATGGTTTAGGGGTGTGTCATGGGATGTTGGAGGTCCGTTGGGATATCGGAGCAAATCTGGAGTCTCTGAATGTTCTGACTCGGGACCAAGCTTCCAGGATGGGAGTGGCCAAGGTTCGGTGTGCTGCAACCAGACCGGGGCTGAGACAGTCAGGAAGGAAGGTGACTTGGGGAGTGGGGAGGCATGGTGTAGGGGATGGTGAAGTTGTTAGGAAGGTGTGGTGTGGTGGGAGTGCGTGGGGTCAGGATTCTGGGATATGACAGGCAGAGTAGGAGGAGTCACGCTGGGCAAGGTGCCAGAGGCGCACTTGGGGTGGGAAGGCTGGTGTGGCTGGGGCGTCGACCAGGTGCAGGGGAGCCTAGGGCAAGCAGGGGGTCCTCAAGGAGAATAGGGATGAGGGTCAGGGCTCATGCTCATGCTTGCACAGTGGGATGGGCTCAGCATCAGGATGGGCAGCTAACAGGCTGGAATGCACAGCCGTGACAGCATGAGATACTGTTACAGATATTGGTAGAATGGGCAGATTCAGACAACTCTGGAGTGGAATTGGAGACTTAGTGTGGAAGGACCTTGGCCTCAGCGACTCAGGCGGAGCGCTGTGCCATTGCTGGTTGTCCTGGGGGTCCCTAATTTTGGATCTAGCAGAGGGGAAGTCTCTTGGGGGCATTTCAGGTCGATTTTGGACTGAGGTTACAAGTTACTATTGTCATATCCATACAATCCTGACCTCCGCTCCGGGCTCCCGGAACTCCGAACCTGACTTCCGGAGTCTTACTTCCCTTCTGTCACCTCCTCCTTGCCGACTCCCAAGAGGTTATCCCACCTCCAGCTCTGACACCACCTTCGGTCTGACTCCAGGACATTCTGGGTCCGACCCCAACCTCAACACCTTCCAGATGAGTACGCAAAACCTATGCTCCCGACTCCGGACCTCCACTCCGGAACCCCGTTCGCATCTCCGTCTCCGGAACCTCCGGTCTTAGCTCCGACCTTGGACTTTGACCCCACCTCCACTTATACCCATTGTATTGGTTAGCTCATTCCATTTAATTACGTTTGCCAATATTCCGGAGTTTAGCTTCCGAGTTCGGACTTTCCAGACTTACGTCGGACCTTGCAACTATTGCATTGCTCCATTCAGTTCCGCTATTCTCCCTCATTCCTATTTGGGCTACTGCTTCCTTTCTATTCAGTCAGCTAGCCATTCCCCCACTCCCAACCTCCTTCCTTCCTCCTTGGGCCTTGGCCCTTCACTCCTCCTTTGGGAAACACCATTGAGTCAAACCCTTGACCCTCGGTGTTGTTCCTCTTTCCAGCTCCCTTTGTCTCCTTTCAGAGTACCCTCGCTCCTTTTGATTCCGGACCCCTCCTTATATACAATGTACATAGTAACTTGTAACCTCAGTCCGAAATCGACATGAATTCCCCCCAAGAGACTTTCCCTCTGCTAGATCCGAAATTAGGGACCCCTAGGACAACCAGCAATGGCACAGCGCTCCACCTGAGTCGCTGAGGCTGAGGTCCTTCCACACTAAGTCTCCGATTCCACTCCGGAGTCATCCGAATCCGCCCAATTCTAACAACTATGTACATTGTATATAAGGAGGGGTCTGGAATCAAAAGGAGCAAGGGTACTCCAAAAGGAGACAAAGGGAGCTGGAAGGAGGAACAACACCAAGGGTCAAGGGTTTGACTCAATGGTGTTTCCCAAAGGAGGAGTGAAGGGCCAAGGCCCAAGGAGGAAGGAAGGAGGATGGGAGTGGGGAATGGCCAGCTGACTGAATAGAAAGGAAGCAGCAGCCCAAATAGGAATGAGGGAGAATAGCGGAATTGAATGGAGCAATGCAATAGTTGCAAGGTCTGACGTAAGTCCGGAAAGTCCGAACTCAGAAGCTAAACTCCGGAATATTGGCAAACATAATTAAATGGAATGAGGTAACCAATACAATGGGTATAAGCGGAGGTGGGGTCAAAGTCCGAGGTTGGAGCTAAGACCGGAGGTTCCGGAGACAGAGACATGAACGGGATTCCAGAGCAGAGGTCTGGAGTTGGGAGCATAGGTGTTGCATGCTCGTCTGGAAGGTGTTGAGGATGAGGTCAGACCTGGAATGTTCCGGAGTCGGACCAAAGGTGGTGTCAGAGCCAGAGGTGGGATAACCTCTTGGGAGTTGGCAAGGAGAAGGTGATGGAAGGGAAGTAGGGCTCCAGAGTCAGTTTCGGAGTTCCGGGAGCCCGAAGTGAAGGTCAGGATTGTATGGATATGACAGATATAGAGTCTCCAACAACCATATCCATTGCATAGTCAAAGATCCCCCTTCTATCACTCTCTCTCAATACCCTACTTATTCTCTCCCATTCTCTCCCATTCCCCCCCCTTGTGCAAAGCTTTCCCCATCAGGGTTTTGGTGCTGGCTGAAGTTGTTTGTATTTTGCAGGATTTCCCATGACCATTTCATTTTGTAGATAGCACACATCATGTACAGAAACCGCCAGAGGTGGTTCCCACTAACTACCATGACTTGCTGACAGCACTCCTGGTTTAGTCACTGAAGCTGAAGCCCTCTGTCATGGGGACGTTGTCTTTGTCCCAGATCTGGTCTCTGACAATGGTAATGTTCTGTTCCCCTGTTCACCTCAGGCCTCAGGTGTTCTGTCCAATAATACACTTTAAATTGATGGGGTAGAAGTAAAGGCTGGTCTGCCCTTTACAGCTACCCTGAGGGTTTATATACAATATTTAATACATTCTTGGCACAAATAAATAGAGAAGCATCTGCAATTGTCAAAAACCCCACAAAGGGATGTGAGACTGAATGCAGGCAGGGCTCAACTAGAGGGGTTCTGAGAGCTCCAGTAGTGAACCGAAGCTTCTCCAGGAAGCTCGAGTCTGCTGGGTTGTACAAGAGGCTCTAAGAAGGATGTGGCCTCAGTGACTTGGAGGGAGTGCTGTGCCTCCGTTACGTCTCAGTTAGTCCTTTCATTTAAGATGTCTGGGGTATCTTGTAGAAGGGGGTCAGGAATCACTCATAGAGGAACTTGGGGTATTCTTAGTCGAGATTAGAACTAGAGTACAACAGGTTCTAATCTACATGTATATATAGAGGGAGGAGGAGAAGGACTTTAGTCAAAGTCCATGTGATACTGACAGATACTGAAAGGTTCTGAACAATATTCATTGATGGGGAACTGAGGTGTCAGGTCAAGGAGGGCGGAGTAGAAGGCTGGGGAATGAATGAGAACAAGAAATGGGTAAGGGGGAGTCAGCCGACTGAATGGAAGGAAGACAACAGTCGAACTACAAATGCAAGGTGACTAATTTAAGATGACGAGACCGGGGTCACCGGAGGATAAGGGTAGCTCTGAAGCCAGAGTTACATATCCAAAGAATGTTGGGTGACTCCACTAAATGAAATGGGGGGGAATGGTTTAGAAGTATGTAACAACATGTTGGAGATCTGTTGGGAGGTCCGAAGCAAATCCAGGGGTTCCGAATGTTCCAATTCGGGACCGAGCCTCCAGGATGGAGATGGCCAAGGGTGAGTGTGCCAAGGTCCAGGTCGGAGCTGAGACAGTTGGGGGGAAAGGTGTTGTTGGGAAGTAGGGAGGTATGGTATAGGGGATGATGAGGTTGTTAGGAAGGTGTAGTGAGGTGGGAGATTACGGGGTCGGGATTCCAGGATATGACAGCAATGCTATATTAGTGTCGCAACATAATTATTAGACAACACAACATCAATTGATGTTGTGAGTGGAATATAGACATGGGCTGGGGCCTCACATCGTCCTCCCTTGCGATATTGAATCGCAGACAGGGTACAAGCATATGGAAGGGAAAATGAACATATTAAAGAAATATATACAAAGAATGTGTCAGAGACCAGGTTCGAGACGAAGGAAAGTCTCCGTGGCAGAGGGCTTTGGCCTCAGCAGCTTATGCCAAGAGCGCTGTGCCTAGCAACACGTCCGTGCCCTAACTTACTAACTGGCACTCAGAACTGAAGGGGGTAACTCTAGTCGATTGTATTACTGAAGTGTAACCTATGTACAAGTTGGATATATATATGGTTACAGCGCAGACGGGTCCACAAATGGTGGAGCTGAACGGAGCGGAGCTAACAGGGTTAAACATTAGCCGACTGAATATTACCGACGAGTCGGGTTGCGGGGTTAGCGGAAAGGCAGGTGATAACCCAGAAACAGAAAGGAGGGATAGGCCCGAAGGTGGACTCTGCAGGGCAGGCGAGTGTATTGCCCAGCAGAGGCGGGAGTGCGCTAGCAGATGTCGGAGCTGTCCGGAAGTCTTCGGGGCTCCGTACTTAGGGAGGCATAGGTAATAAATTGAAAGGAGGGGGTGGTGACCATCAAGGGGTACCGAGAGGATTGCGGAATACGGGAGCTCCGAGGTTAGTGAGGAAGGAGCGGAGGTAGACCGGAGGGAATCGGAGGGATCGGAAGTCGATGGCCGGGGATGGATATGACAGAATGTATGCAAACAGGGGCACACTCATTGCAGGGGGCTATAGTAGTAGTTGGTAGGCAAATGTCAGAGACCAGATGCAGGATGAAGGAGATGTCCCCATGGTGGAGGGCTTTGGCCTCAGCGACTTAGACCAGGAGCACTGTGCCTAGTTACACATCTGTGCCCTAATTTACTAACTGGCAATGAGAAACTAGAAGGGGGATAACTCTAGTCGATTTTTATCACTAGGGTGTAAACAAGTCATGTATATATAGTTACATAGGGGGCAGGCCTGTGAATAGCAGGGCCAAGTGGAGTGGAGCTAACAGAGTTACATGTTAGCCGACTGAATATTACTGATGAGTCAGGTTGCAGGTTTAGTGGAGTGATGGGCTATAACCCACAAGTGGAAAGGAGGGATTGGCCCGAAGGTGGGCTTGCAGGGCAAGCAACTAAATTGCCCAGCAGAGGCAGGAGTGCACTAGTAGACGTCAGAGCTGTCTGGAGGCCTTCAGGGCTCCATACTTAGGGAGGTGTAGGTAATATATTGAATTGAGGGGGTGGTGACCATCAGGGGAGTTGGAGGTGATTGCGGAATCCGGAGGCTCTGAGGTTAGTGATGAAGGAGCAGAGGAAATCCAGAAGGACCGGAGGTAGTGGAGGGTGATGGCCATGGATGGATATGACAGCAAAGCCCACTTAGAGTTTCTCCTGGAACATATGTACCCAGCTCTTGACAACAGTGTTGTCGATGATGAAGCGACTTTCTTGTTGCTGTGATTGTAAAAGGAAAACAGCTTCAATGCTGTTGAGAACAAGTCATGGAATACCATCATTGGCAGCAGAATTGTCATTGACAAAGAATAAAGTGAATAATCAATGGCGGCATTGTATTGATGAAGATGGGTACATGTCATATCCATCCATGGCCATCACCCTTCACTACCTCCGGTCCTTCCGGATTCCCTCCACTCCTTCAGCACTAACCTCGGAGCCTCCAGATTCCACAACCACCTCTGACTCCCCTGATGGTCACCACCTCTCCAATTACCTACACCTCCCTAAGTACAGAGCCCCGAAGGTCTCCAGACAGCTCCGATGTCCGCTAGCGCACTCCTGCCTCCACTGGGCAATTTCATTGCTTGCCCTGCAAGCCCACCTTTGGGCCAACCCCTCCTTTCCACTTGTGGGTTATAGCCTGTCATTCCGCTAAACCTGTAACCCAACTGGTCGGTAATATTCAGTCAGCTAACATCTAACTCCGTTAGCTCCACTCCACTCAGTCCCGCTATTCATGGGCCTGCCCTCTATGTAACTATATATACATAACTTGTAGATAGGTTACACCCTAGTGATAAAATCAACTAGAGTTATCCCCCCACTCAAGTTCTTGTTGCCAGTTAGTAAGTTAGGGCATGGATGTGTAAACTGGGCACAGCGCTCCTGGTCTAAGTCGCTGAGGCTGAAGCCCTCTGCCATGGGGATGTCTCCTTTGTCCTGCACCTGGTCTCTGACAGTACAAAGTAAATAATCAACAACAGCATTGTCGTTGATGAAGGTAGGGATATGAGGGGTTTAGTTTCTCATTTGTTTGCATGGCATGGATCCTGATGGGCCAGGGCCAGATGGGTGGTTTGATGTGGTCCTATGAGTTGTCATGGACCTTGCTGCATCGACAGTGACACTGTTGCTGAGATAGTTGTCATCGTAGTGACAAGTCTTGATGTCGGCATCTGGATGAGTCCTCATCTTGATGATGGTGAGAGTAATGAATGTGGTGCACAGGATGGCTGCACCCATGGGAAGTGTAGGAAGGAGCATGGGCGGATTCATATACCGACGAGTTTGCATACATTGTAGGAGTGCATAACGGGTGTGCTCAATTTCATGGAACAGTAAATACATCAAAATTGGGCTCCTGCCCTTGTACATTATTATGAAAAAGGAATTATAGGGGGGGGGGGGGGTAATAAAAAAGAAGAAAGAGGGTTTTCGTACGAACCGAAAGAGCCTTTCTGCGAAAGAATTGGTTGAGATTTGGTGCAGAAATTTAACCTGAGGTGTCCTCATGTGCAAAGTCCATGCACTTGATGGCAACCATGGGAACAAGGTCAAAAGTTGACGGAAGAGGACGATTTTGTAGTCATTAAATCCAGAAGAATGCCCAAAGACTCAGTGTTGAATTTCACCCTAATCGGTTCAGTGGTTGTGGAGATATTCTGATTATCGGGCATGATGGGAGTCATGGGATGATATGAACTATGTGGATGCTCACATGCAAGCTAGTCTCAGTGAAATTCCAGGAGAATACGGGCTAGTTAAATGATAAAAATACTAAAGAAGTCATGGGAGGAGTCTTGGAATTATGGCATATTATTTGGTCCAAGTTTCCCTGTGTGTGGATAATCAAGATATGTATTCTGTGTCTGAGAATTCCTGTTCTCAGTCAAATCTCCACCAAATTTCACAAAATCGGTATCGTTAGAAAGATATGGATGAGGAGAGTCGAATGGAATATAGGGACGGAGTTTTGACGCGATATTGGGAGTGGTATTATGAAGTTGGTGTTTAACATTTCATTCTTCTTTTGTTGTTTGGGAATTTATTCAAAGCCAATGGTAACCGAGCCTTATCACCATTATTGGTGAAGGCTTGGCTTAGCCGAACCATATATTTCGGAGTCTTTTCCACTATTGAATATATGCAGTATGAGTATATGTACGTAGTGATTGATACCGAAACAGAGATTTCCCCCTCCTGCTACTTTTGAAGTCTGTGTACTTGGGTGTTGTGAGTGGCCATACGATTGGTAAAGGGCTATTGTGACCATTAGGGAAATCCACCATGGAAAGAAGATAAGCAAGAGTTACCAGAGTTATATTTTCCCCAAAATCCCCCCCCCCTCCCTGTTGAATATATGGACCTGTTCTACTGCAACACCCTCCAGCCCCTTTCTCTTTCTTCCCTAGCTCTTGGGGAGTGAGCTGGAGTGCTACCCTCTGTTTTCTGGTCCTGTAGCTAATTCCCACTCGCAACATCTGAGGGGGGGTACTGTGGCAGAGGTGTCAGGGCAATAGCCCCAAACCCCAAGCCATATGTAATTACGAGGTACATATAGTCACATGGGTAAGCGGTAACTTCCATTAACTGCTTACACACACTGTAAAATACACACCTTCGTATCACTTATGGTTCTGTGTGCTGACCCCACTGAGACCTCACAAGAGGGTTTGAGTAAGCATGACCATCATCATGCTCAGGCAAGGTGGTCAGCTTCTTAACATGCTCAGACGCTTCACCACAATTGGAATCGGATCTGCGCCTCGCAGCCTTTTCTGGATCTTTCTTGGGCAAAGTATCATGTCCTTCATTATACATGGGGACAGAATGCAGCATCTTTGCACACTTGGGCAAATTTCCATTCAGGCCAGCATTGGACTCACCACTGGGGTCCCAAACTGAAACATCTGTTTCGTCAACTCGGGTGCTCAAACAGTCACTCAAATCTGCGGGTCTGTTGCAAGGAGCATGAGACTTGTCCTCGCTATGGACTGAAGTCGCATCTATAGCTTTGTAGCTGGGCACTTGAGTCAAGTCGGTTGACTCTATCTGATCTCGGGTCATATCAGAAGTTGCAAACAGATCGCTTGTGCACTGGGGCATCATCACTGAGCTTGCCTCTTGGCAGCTGGAATCACTACACTCAACAGACAACTCCGCATGGCTGCCTTCTTTGGTCTTGGTCGCAGCACTCAAGTCTTGGACTTGTACTTTGTCTGATTGGGACAAGTCAACGCAATTGCGCACAATAAGCAGCTCTCTGGCGCTATGGAACTCAGCCGACTCGATTCTTGGAGTTCTGGCCATTACTGACTGGGGCATTACTCTGAGCCCAGGGGGCAGCTCAATAATGGGTCCTCTGACTGATTTGGCTTCTACGCTGGCTAGAATGCTCGGGGATTTGAGATCAACAGCAGCTACAGCTGTACCGACAACTTGGCACACTTGCTCACTGGGCACTTGTCGCTCACAGCTCTGCATGGACTCGACACAACATGAAGCATCGCACAAACTGTGGCGCTGGCTATCGCTCAGTGCTCTTGGGTCGGCTCTGGACACATCCGGCTCAAACCCAAGGGCAAACTGGTACAACTCTGACATCTCCATGATGCTGGTGCTTATTTCTGGAAGCATGAAGCGCTGGTTGCAATCAGCTTCTGGTGTGCTCTCTGGCTCATACGATGGGCTGTGGCATTCGTCTGGCAACATGTCTTCGCCGGACTCAAGTTCTGATATGAACTCTGGCTCAAACTCTGGAGTTGTGTGGCGCATGGTCGCATTCTGGAACACAAGCGACTGCTCTGACTCTAAAGTTGACTTGCGAATGTCTGAGTTATCACAGTAAGACTCGCTGAACCTCTCGGGATTATCAGCTCGCTCAATCGGGTGGCAGTATGCTGTTGCCTCCAATAATCGGGGGTCTATGACTTCGTCTGTGTGTGCAAACTCGATCCCTACTGGCTCTGGAACATGAGCAGCCATTTCATCATCAGAGACGTCGGGTTCTGAGCTGTAAGAGGGGCTGCTAGGCCTTAACTCTTTAAGATTGTGCTCTGGTACATTGGATGTACTCTCGGTTTCAAACTCTGATTCAGACACATACGCGACATTTGACTCAGCATCTGCAGTGCTGGACATCTCAGACGCTTCAGACTGGTGTAGGTCATTCGAATCTAACGCTGGGCTACCCATCTCTGGGATTTCCAGGTCTTCTGACATGCTGGAGCTCATACTTGGATCGTACTCGAGCATGAAGTCACTCTGAACTGAGGACTGCATTGGGAACTGAGCATACACACTGCTATGGGTCTCAGCTGGCGATGGGCAGGAACTTGCGCTGTCACTGCTATGGTCAGCTAGACTGTGATCACAAAACAAGTCATCATAAAACAAGTCGTCCTGGAGCAGGATCTTTGCCGCTGCGACAACATCGTGCATTTCGGGTGGCCGGATCAAATCGAGCCACGGACCTTGCACTTGCAGCTCAAACTCGAGCTCATATCTGAACTTGGATGGAAAGCCTCGGAAAAACAACTCATCGCAGTCAAGAGCGCTGAGGCAATTCTGTGCTGCTAGGGACTTGGAAATGGCAAGGAACTTGCGCATATAGCATCCAAGATGGGCTAGGGTTTCCATCTTGCAATCTTTCTCCACAAACTTGCGGAGATCTCTGAAGCGATACACAGGTGCTTCAATGTCGGCACCGTAACAGCTCAGCAATTCTGCTTTGAGCGATGACCAGTCACCGGTCTCTAGGTCAGGAAGGGTGCAAATGAACCTCGCTTCCTTATCGGAGCAATAAGCTGGCAAATAATTGCACTTTTCGGCATCTGTGAGGAGTGCAGCATCCGCCAGCAACTCATACTTGCACAGGAACTTAGCAACCCATTTTCCCTTGAATCGGGGCGCTCTGGGGCTACAGGTGCTAGGCATTGGCGTGTAATAAACGTCAAACACAGGCGCTGCAGTGACAGGGACTGAGGCCATCTCTGGAGGCAAACTAGGTGCCATGTGGGTGACAACGGGGATTTCTGGAGTGTAAGGGCTACTCAGAACCTGCTTTCGTGGAACAAGGGCAATCCTCTGTGCCTCTTGACACTGGCAGGAAGGAGGAATCCCAGGGAAAATGGGGGAAACTTGGGTAAAATGTGTGGAACGTGTGGATCTGTGAACTTGTGGATTCCTAAACTTGTACTTGTACTTCTTGGCGTGCTTTTGTGTAACAAATGATGTATATACTCGATATCCACGATCAAATAATCAATTTGTAAATGAGTGGAAGTGAAAACTTGCATAAACTTGGCGTAAGTGACCCCAAACAGGAAACTGACAACCCCGGCCCCCTGTAAGGACCACCAATAATGTAACCGGGCAAAAGAGCTTCCCAGGAAAATAGTAGGGACCTGGGGTAGTGTCTGAGTCGGGTCGGAAGATGGGAAAGGATGGGTGGCAACAGTGCTGATACTGTGCCATGGTCCGGGTGCTAGAAAATAATCAATAAAATCTCACTAATCATGTACTCACTCCTGGTCCTTCTTGGACAGTCGTCAGGAGGCTCTTTAACGTATGGAGGGATCGCTCAACACCACATTCTTTGTAGCACAGAAGAGGGGTCCAACAATGTAAGTACAAGATAAACTGGGCATATTTATAGAAAAAAAAGGGAAATCAGAACAAAAAAATAAGAGAAAATAGCCGATGGATGGTGTCAATGGAAACAGGAAGAATGTTGAGAACTTGGCTGAGAAACAATAAGGCAAAAAGGTGTCCACAAGGTAGCAATAAAATCAATAATTGAGGCCCATAAGGTCAATATCAACCATCAATCTCGCTTCTCCACCGCATATCCGTCATCCTAACTCCCGTCCCGTCCTTTAATCCTCTTCTGCTAATCCATCGCTGTCCTTCAAGCTCAAAATCGTGTGAATTGGTGGAAAATTGGTGGAGATATGGGGGAAATGGTGGATATCCATGAATTTTGGGGAAGTGGCAATATGGGTCTTGAGAAAAAAGCATGGAAAAAATTGGAAAAAAATGTTAAAATGTGTCGTGGGCGTTGGGATTGTGTTGTATGCTTGGGGGTGCTCGTTGGAGCCTCGAAAAACGTGTTTCTGGCCTTGTTTGTGTGGTACTTGCTGTGCCCTCCTACAACGTCTGGTTAATGACCATAGTTCTGGGAATAAGTCCCTCAACTCCTTGATTCCTGCCGAAGGGGCTTTGTCGTCCTTGATAACCTCAGCAACCTTGCCTCGAATATCCAAGCGATGATGTTGCAAAATGGAAATATTTGACCATGTTATGTGTGGAAGTCTGACACTTCTCAAGCTTACCGACATATTCCAATGCACCCCAGATGGCAGGCAAGACAGGCAACTCTCGTTAACAGTTCCTATCATGTTGACCGGTGCGCCATTTTTGGGAACTGAGCTTCTGGGCAGCTTTGGTGCCTCTTCTTTGGACTCGTCTGTTGGATCGCCATTCATCTGCAAAGGATCCAAGGACTTCTACACTATGTGGACGATGCTTTCAATGTCACCTTCACCAATGATCTCAAATTCTATGCACCTTACAAGCACGTCATGCTGCATGATCAGGCAACCGTCCTGGAACTTTTGGATGAGATTGGAGTGCCACATGACGATGCAAAGCAGCTGTATGGCAAGCAGCTAGAAGTGATTGGGTTTCTCTTTGATGTTGAAGATTTGTCGATTTCAATCTCTGCTGAGGCCAAGGCGAAATTCTGCACTGCGATACGAGATTTTGTCTTGGACACACCAAATGGGTCGCGCTGTCAACCGCTGCGGTGTGGTTGCGGACCCTCGGGTATGCGAACTGGATGCTCAACGTTTTCCCCTTGCTCAAACCTGCACTAAATTCGGTGTACAATAAGGTTGGTGGAAAGCAAGCAATGCACCAACCTGTTTATGTCAACAAGCAAGTCCGCAACGATTTATTATGGTTCGCTGACTTGGTGAATCAACTCAAGGGAGTGAGGATCCTATCAACTGAAGTTTGGACGCTGTTCGATGCGGATCTGGAAATTTTTGGGGATGCATGCAAAATTGGACTTGCTTTCTGGGCCCTAAAACTCCAAGCTGCTTATATAGGGGACCCAGTTCTCACTCCTGATGAGCCTTTCAACATCTTCTATAACGAGGCAATCACTATCCTCGCTGCACTCCAATGGGCAGCATCCATTTCTCCTTTGCCTAAGCAGCTTGCAATCCATACTGATTCGACAAATTCTCTCAACATTTTTAACTCCCTTCGTGCTACCGACCTCTATAACGCTATTCTCATGTCCACCATTGCTACACGGTTCAAGAGTGGGATGGATTTATGTGAAGGCATAACGTTGTTGCAGACACTTTGTCGTGGAGAAACTTTGAGGTTGTGTGAAACCTTTATCCCTCTTTAACTATCCACCACTTTAGGCCTCTGGCATTGTTAAAACCGGGGGCCAAATCAATATGAACATACGAGGGCACTCGACAACCCGACAACCTCAGCGTGAACCTTGGTCAATCGAGCGCTTACAGCAGGCTCGGGCCACTGCACTCAGTGCTGCCCTTGAGCCTTCAACTTTGTGCACATATACCTCTGCCCTTCTTTCTTACACCACTTTCTGTGGTTTACATAACCAACCTTATGCCCCAACACTGGACACCCTTACCTTTTATGTGGTTTACATGTCCACTCACATCCAGCCTTCTTCGGTTTCCTCATACCTCTCAGGCATCTGTGCCGAACTTGAAGGCTACTGGCCAGAGGTCCGGGATATCCGAAATTCCCGTCTTCTCTCACGCACCCTTGCTGGGTGCTTTAAACTTAATAGGTCCCCCCCAGTTCGAAAACAGGCGCTAACTGAGGGCGACCTGCACTGCATTCTACAAGCTATCATGCTCACTCCTTCTCTCAATGACAATCTCTTTGTTGCGCTTTGCTTCGTCAGTTGGCATTGTCTTATGCACTTAGGAGAGCTGGTTGACAATGACGTTGTTGCATTGCGAAGTTTTCGGAAGTCCATCCGATGTTTTTCTGTGAAGTTTCGCAACAACCCACGTCCACATGTCTCTTTTTCCTACCAATGCACAAATTCAAAAACTACCTCTTCATGCACGATACTAGGTTCCCTCACCTGCCTGACTTATGGCTCCGTGAAAGCGGATGTTTGCCTACACGCTCCTGGTTTATCTCCCATCTGCGTTCTATTATCAATGACCCCAATGTGGCTGGTCACTCACTTCGCTCCGGTGGTGCCACCGCACTTGCTTTAACTGGCACTCCCCTAGACCATATCTGTTTAATTGGTCATTGGTTTTCCGAGGCCTTCCTTATTTATCTACACCAAAATCCCATCTTAATCCAGAGCACATTGCCCGGTCGCTCCACTTTTGATGGACAACGCACCGAGCGTTTACTCTAAACAAATCCAATGGACACATCAATGGGCAAATCTTTCCTCTTTTTCCACCACCATCCTCCCCTCCTCCTTCCTATGTTATGGTCATCGGTTATGGCTTGCCCTTGGCCATTGTATTTCTTTTCTTGCAATCCCATTTTGTGCTGGCCCACGTTGCATCGTGGGCTGTGTCCACTAAGTTGGTTGGAACCGATTAGATTCAATGAAAACAAAAGCTGTCTGCAAGGAAGTCGTTTTTTCGGTGTAAAATGTATCAACACGAAAATTTGCCAGTTGGACATTTCCAGCGCCACTGTGGCTGGTGTCACACCAACCTCGCCACCTCTTCCGGTTAAGTTAGCTTGTGAGACAAGTCATTCAGATACAAATCTTGTAATGTGACAGTCAAGCTACTTGGTACCACAGTGAGTTTGTGGGAAGGAATCCATACTCCCTCACAAATATTGTTGGGCACTAAGGAGCTCGGGAGGCAAGGTGGATTGTTTTCCCAACCTACCGACCCAGCCATCATCATCAAAGTTGCTGTATCGTTTGTAGGATTGCAATCCTCAATCCCAATGTCATGGCATCCTGGTAAGATGGCAGTCACAATGCATCAAATATCTTTTGTACAGAGCAGTCCACTATATACTCCATCACATGCAGACCAGCAATCGAAAATGGCTTTCATATTTGGATGTACAAGTGAGAAAAAAAAAAGAGCAGATGGGAAGGAGGAGGTTGGAAAATGAAGCAAGAGACAAGATCAAGTCACTCATCCTGGGAAACAATATATTGGATAGCTTCCACCATATCTTGATGTAGCTGATACTCAGGGGCTGTTTGTTCTCTAGGCAGGGGATCGTTGGGTAAGAAACAAGGAGCAAAGTCCCAGCCCTTGTGACCAGAGTGGCATCGTGCAAAGGGCTATGCAGATTTTTTGAGTCGCCATCCAAGGTTGAGCTAATCTGAGTTTGTTAGAGTCTGATCGATCGATGGAAGGTTGGAAGTGAATGACATCATGTGTTTGGGACCACAGGAACGATGCGCTGTCCGTTTTGTGGTTTACTATGTTATGTCGGGGTCTGAACGAGTGACAGAGAAGGTTGGAAATGAGCGATATTCTGTGTATGGAAGCGCAGGAATGGAGCGGTGTCAGGTGGACAGAGGTATGGATCGACAGCAAGTTGTTGGTGTTGGTGTTGGAAGAGCACAAAGAATCGAGGCGATTAAAGCCAAACCTGAGTGAGTGTGAAGTTCAAATGTGGGAAGAGATGTGTACAAATGGGGGGCAGGCTTGGATTGAAACTGCAGATGGAAAAATATGGGATGCAACTGATCAATGATTCATCGTGAGTGTGAAGTGAGAGGGCATCAAAAACACATGAGATCAAGCAATGTTTCGCCTGGAAAACGCACCATGAAAGAAAACTGTGCCATTCCATCATCTAACACTTCACCCATCTGGGGATAGCCAACGACAAGAACTCGTACACTGTTTCCAGGGGGAGTGATGCTTTTGGGTTTGTAGGCAACGGGTGCCGGCTCCGAGTATTGTTGGCAAGATGCGTAAGCGTGCCTCTTGATGTGTTGGAGTGCCTCTTGATTTTTTGGAATGTCATGCCACATATGTAGGACGAAGAGAGCTAAAACCGTTAGGCACCCATGCAGTGGGAAGCACATGTTTTAGAGACCCCCCAACGTTATCACTTATGGTGGAGAGGGCAGCTAAAAGAGGGCCGCCAGTACAAAACGCAGCAGGCGAGGAGGTCAGAAAGTGGAAGGTGGTTGAAAAGGTGGTACAGAAAAAGGCCAACACAGGATGACTTTGATGTGTAAGTACCATCCATGCCGTTATCCATTATGGCAGTGAGAACCTCTTCGACCCATAACCAGCTAACCACATTGGGTGCCAGGGGAGCCTCTAGATGATGGCAAGGTGTTCCCCAACCCAAGGATCTAGGGAAGACATAACATATGGGAAGGATGAACTACAAGAAATTCCAGCAGTTGTTCCCATGCCATCAACCCTCACAGCCAGAACCAGTGCAATCCTCAAAACACAAGCTGCACGACACAGCACACAAACCTGAGAAAAAAAGAAGGTTGGGACAAGGATCAAGTGGTGTTGAATGATAAATAGTCCTAGCTTCCATAATTGAACACTCAGATTGGACAGTGTCATTGTAGGATGGACAGTGGGCAATGTTATCTCAATGCTCAGGGAATGGCCATTGCGATAGTACAGGGATGGTGTCACATGAGGTATCAAAAGATTTCACTCATCAGGTGATGAGCTGCTGGTTTGCCATGCTTGGGAACAACATTTGCAGAAGCAAATCAAATGTTGCTGTCTACCAGTTGAGATACTGAGTATCTCACCTGAGCTCATGGGAACAGAATTTGCGGAAGCAAATTTTGCCGTGCATCAGTTGAGATTGTCAGAGACCAGGTTGAGACGAGGGAATGTCTCTGTGGCGGAGGGCTTCGGCCTCAGCGACTTATGCCAGGAGCACTGTGCCAAGTAACACGTCCGTGCCCTAACTTACTAAACTGGTAACCAGAACTGAAGGGGGATAAACTCTAGTCGATTTTATTACTGAGGTGTAACCTATGTACAAGTTGAGTATATATAGTTACAACGAGGGCGGGGCTGTAAATGGCGGAACCGAGCAGAGCGGAGCTAACGGGGTTAGACATTAGCCGATTGAATATTACCAACGAGTCGGGTTACAGGGTTAACGGAGAGGCAGGTGATAACCCAGAAATGGAAATGAGGGATAGGCCCGAAGGTGGGCTTTGCAGGGCAAGCAAGTGTATTGCCCAGCGGAGGCGGGAGTGTGCTAGCAGACATCAGAGCTGTCCGGAAGCCTTTGGGGCTCCGTACTTAGGGAGGTGTAGGTAATATATTGAAAGGAGGGGGTGGTGACCATCGAGGGGTACGAGGGGATTGCGGAATATGGGAGCTCCGAGGTTAGTGAAGAAGGAGCAGAAGTAGACCAGAGGGATCGGAGGGATCGGAAGTTGATGGCCGGGGATGGATATGACAGAGATACTGAGTATCTCACCTGAGCTTGTGGGAACAGAATTTGTGGAAGCAAATGTTGCCATGTGCCAGTTGAGATACTGAGTATCTCACCTGAGCTTGTGGGAACAGATTTTGCAGAAGCAAATATTGCCGTGCATCAGTTGAGATACTGAGTATCTCACCTGAGCTTGTGGGAACAGAATTTGCAGAAGCAAATATTGCCATGCACCAGCTGAGATACTGAGTATCTCACCTGAGCTCATGGGAACAGATTTTGCAGAAGCAAATGTTGCCATGCAAGTTGAGATACTGAGTATCTCACCTTGGTGTCAGGGCACATACCCTGACTTAGCCCGGACCCGGACCCGCATCCGGACCCGCTCCACTTCCCGCGCACTTCCTGCACCGCACACTCCGCTCGCCGCATGATCCAACCCCGGATCCCACCTCATGTGACTTCCGGGTATCCCCGGAAGTTTTCGCCATATTGGGGCCACTGTGGGAAAGTGAGAAGTTAACCTTCTTCTCACTTTCTTACCCACAGTAGCTATGCCCTGAGATGGGCTGTGTTTACAGGCCAGACTGTGGACTGTAGAGAGGGGTCATGGGGACCCAGGGTCCGTCCCCTGACACTTGGCTCGTGCCAACAAAATTTGCAGAAGCAAATGTTGCCATGCAAGTTGAGATACTGAGTATCTTCACCTTGGCTTGTGGGAACAAAATGTGTGGAAACAAATGTTGCTGTTCTGCCAGTTGAGATACTGAGGATTTCAATCAATAAATATGCCACATTGTGCTAGTTGAGATGCTCAATATTTCACCTGATACAATATAACAATAAATTCGGACAACTCCACTACAATACAGCTAAGGTCATAACTGAAAGCTAGACCTCATTGACCGATCACATCTCTGAACATGAACATGACCCCATAAACAACCAGCTAACCAAGAACCAAGAACCAAGACAGCAAGAAAGCACTCGAAGATCAAACTCGCCGATGAACACCACCAGCTGACTGTCAGGGTTTCAGCACCCTGCCCTAGGGTACCCCAGACTCCCCAACCACTCCCTTCCTCCCATTCCTTCATTGTTGCCATGTTGTTGCTTCTATGTGTTGTGTATCTGCACACATGGGATAGCGTGGGAACTTTCTGAGTGAGCACCTCGCCCAGAAACCTGCACAGCCACACCCGTGGGAAGATTCTGGGCACTGGCCCCTGGATGTTCCCTCCAGGTCACACTACACAACTCTAGGAGCTGTATAGTTGTGGACATGTGACCCATTCCTTTATATAGCAACCATGCAGATGAGACCTTTACCCTTCTTCTCATCTCATGCCCTGCATAGTGTGAGGACAGGCCAGATGGGGGTTGAGGTCAGGGAGCTTCCGAGTCCGAGGCTGGGCCCTGACACTGACCTCTGAAGATGACCCCAAATACGACCACAACTCTTGGAGATGTCAGTGGTAATGTGACCACTTCAATTGCTTGACACATCACATGTCACCATCCTGGGGTAATGTCATCAGTTACCACATGAACACACATTATCCTACACACATCTTGCATTGAGATACTCAGCATCACTTCCAGGCTGATGGGAAAGAACTTGCAGACACAACTCTTCCTATTGTTGAGATACTGAGTATCTCAGCTGGGCCTGTAACACAATCTTCCAGTGCACTCATAATAACTTTCATATATAACAGTCATAAAATAACTATAAATACAAGGATTACAGTCATCTCTTTCCACCCGGTTTCCTTCCTTGTGGGGGCTTTGGTGGAAGTCTTGGAGGACTTGCACCCTGAGAGATTGCACTGACTGATGTCCCCACCACTCTCGGTCTAGGAACAGCTGAACGTTTCACTGGAGCCTGCCTCGAAACTGATTCTTGCTGCACCCTACCACTCTCTCTTCTAGCCTCCACCTTCAAGGTGCTGGCAAGACCTGATGGTGGTGCTACGCAAGCTGTCAGATTCAACTCTCCTCCTTGTTTTCTGTCCACATACCTCTCCATCCATCATCATGATATCCCCAGTGGACGGTCCCGCATCAGGAATCCTTGTCGTTGAGCCATCTGGAGGGACTTATCAGGCACGCTGTACCCAGGATCAGCTTCACATACCTTGACTACCATCGCCTGAAATCAGACAGACCCATTCTCAGCATTTGAACATGACATATCAAGCATGTCCACCCTACTTACTATCAATGTCCATGATTCCCCCACTGGCCATGACCAGAGGCTCCCTTGGCTCATCCGTGGTGATCTCCACATCTGTCTCGATCTCTTCAGAGGTTGCAAGCATTCTGCTCCCATGTGGCACCCTCCAGGACACAGCTGGTGCTGCATCTGTCTCCATGTTGTCACATCAGGCCCTGAAGGGTCAGAAGCATTGTACAGCTGCTTCCCCTTTCCCTTCACTTGCTGCATCCTTGTCCAATTTCTTCTTTGCATACTTGGGGGACTGGTTGCTGCCTTGCACTTCGAAGCACCTGAGCCACCACTGTCATCTGCTGTGGATTCTGGGGCATCGCCCTCCTCACCCATGTCGTGGAGGGATGAGTGGCCAGCCAGGAGAAGGTCTTGGAGTCCTGTACAAAAGTAAGCACCTCCTTGGCAGTTGCAACTCTAACCATACTTACTGTTGAGCTTGTCCTGGTCTGTGAAAATGCGAAGCTGCAGTTCCTTGCTCCTTGAAGTGTACATCATAAAGGAATCTGCAGAATTGACCATGCACAGGTGATACACTGTGACTGGCCTGGCCTGGGGTTGGCAATGGACTCGCCCGATAATTTGATCGGTGTCCTGCTGGGACCATTGCGAGTTCTATACAAGGCATTAGACACTTAGTATCTCTAAAGCACTACAGACAACTTACCAACAGGATAAGCCAATCTGCTGCCAACAGGTTCACACCTGCCTTCAGCATGGAGGTAAAGATGAGAACACAGGCCAGGAGGCCATTGATGATGGTACCACACTGCCACTGGTCGATGATGCCCAGTTGCTCAGATGGAGACTTGCTCCCATGGAGGACCAATGCACTGACCCCTGCCTTGACCCTGAGTGCAGATGTGAAGGACTGGATGTTTTGCTTGAACTCCATGTACACAGCAAACTTCTGATCCTGCATGAATTGTGGTGAGGAGCCGATAGGGAGAGGTGGGTAGATGAGCTCCCCTGCATCAGTCACCTTGCAGGGGGGCATGTCATCACACAATCTATCATGCATGATGATGTTAATTGCCTCATCCCATTTCCTACATTTGTCTCCCCCATTTTTGTTGTAGTCATTAATGGAGGTGAATATGGGAGCCCACTCCCCTGCAGCACAGGCGTTGATGTGGTCAGTTCCTTTCCTCCCCCGAATCAGGAATTTCTTTAAATCCTGCAGGTCAGCTTATCAAACAACACACAACACATCTCTTGGCACTCACCCTGTATTCTCACCTTAACAGTGTCCCCCTGCATTGGCTGTGTGTCAGTGTCTGGGTAGCAGCATGGGTTGATATCCTTACTTGGTCAACTCCTCCTCTGTCACCTCTATGAGTGCCTTCTCATGCTCCTCTCCAAGCTTGATCCAGGCAGTCACCACATTCAGGGGTGGCAATGTGATGATGTGTTCCCCATTCCTCTTTTGGGAGCCTGGGGTCCTTCAAAGGATGTAGCCGTTGAAATTCTGTTTGAAGGAGAGAATGGAATCTCTCATGAGGCTGTGGGCAATTTGGAGGTCAGAATTCTGGCTGAGCTGGATGAAATTGCCAGAGAGGATGGCATTGGACAGCATCTCTCTGCTGTTGGAATTGGAATTGGCAGTGAGTTTTTGAATGGTTTGTCGGGCATCATTTTGAGATGATGTGACATTCAAGGTCATCATGTCAGGAACACCTAGCATGAGCCCAATGTTCAAGAGGTCCTGAGTCAAATTGTTAGCACAAGATCCCTGAGATACTAAGTGCATTCCCATACCTGGGGTTCCATCACAAGTGGTGTTCCTGAATGCCCCATCATGAATGTAGCAGCATCACAAAGAGGGTACATCTTCACTGGGTGCTTCTGATGGTTATGGATTTCATCCACAATGAGGAGGGTTGGCTTCAATTGGAATATGGTCTGTTTGACATGTGACTCATAACCAGGTGCCTTTCCTGGAGCTTCTGTCATATCCGTGCATACCCGACCCCGACCCGACTTCCGGACCTCCACCCTCTTCACCTCCGGAGTCATAACCTACCGCTGCCTTTCCGATACTCACCTTCGGTCTTGGCAACACACCCCTCCTCTTACCTCTCCGACCCCTTCTCCGTCCGTTCCGATACTCATCTCGGACCGAACATCGCCCTACTCGCCACCCTTCCTACAACTCCGCTCCCCCCTCACAACACCTCCACCCTCCCGTCATCCCCTACGCTTCTCCGTCCGTTCCGATATCCACCTTCGGACCTGACTACTCTTCCTTACCTGTCCCCTCTCTCCTTCTTCCGTCACTCCTCCGCCACCCTTCCGCCAAGTTACGACCGTCCACCACTGCTCCGTACTTCACACTCGGACGCTGTTTGTACCTTACTCCGAGCCTCCGTCATAGTCCATACCTCGGACTTTGACTCCACCTCGGTCTTAGTCCATTGCATTGGTGACCTCATACTACGTAAACACCATTGCCAATATTCCTCGGACATCCAACCCCGCCTCCGGCACTCTCGCCGTTTGTAATGTATTTCTCGCAATTCCCCCTCATCCCTATTTGGACTACTGCTTCTTTCTATTCTAGCCAGTTAGTCATCACCCCCACTTTCCCTCATCCTCCTGCCCCTCTGGGCCTCGCCCACTCTACCTCCTTCCGGTTGTATCACAGGTCTTGCCCTATGACCTTTGGTACCGCTCCGCTCCCTCTAACCCTTTGTTCCCGTTCGGACGTCTTCGTTCCGATTCGGTCACCCTTTGTTCTCCTTGTGCTTTTGCCCCTTCCTTATATATATCGGCGCTTGTACATACTCGTCTGTTTTCAGTCCGAAATCGACCTGAAATGCCCCCAAGAGACTTCCTGCTCACCTACTGTGAAATTAAGGACCAAATGGACAAACAGCAATGGCACAGCGCTCCACTTGAGTCGCTGAGGCCAAGGTCCCTCCATGCTAAGTCTCCGATTCCACTCCGGAGTCGTCCGTTTCCGCCCATCTCTAACAGCTTCCCAGATTCGATCATCGCAAGATGCTTTTGCTGTGATGTTCCTAGTCATAGAGTACAATCGTTGGTACTCTGAGTCATAGGTCTGAAGAATGTGTGAGAAGGGTCCAACTTGATGTAATTCACTTGTGGATTCACAGAGTCTGCCATGATAATGATGTGGTGTTCCAATGGGAGTTTGGACTTGCTCCAAATCCCACCTTCCCCCAGAATGATTTCTGGGTCTCGTTGGTGTACACCATAACATCGACTGTTCCTGACAGGAACCACATGTAAGTTTCCCTCAGCCAGTTCTCGATGAGAGAGACAGAACAAATGATGATATGAGGTCCAACTGGAATCCTCGTCTCACCAAGTTGTCAGGGGATGTGCATGCTTGCACAGGATGCTTCGATAACCTAGTTGTGATTAAAGCCAGGGGAAAGGGATGTCCCCATCTTAGGGTCAGCTATATACATGTAGAGTCCAGCAATAAGGAAACCAAACAGATTGCCGATAGAATCACATGATCATAGAATGTTCCAGAACAATGCTGGAGATGATCCAGGTCACCGGGGCTTAGGTAAGCGGAGTAGATGGGAATTACCGGCATACTCCCCACACGCATATGTGCAGCCAGCATAGGGTCCAGGGTCATTGCTGATCCCTGACACAAGTCCATTGGGGTATGGACGCTCGGCTGCAGGACATGTGAGAAAGTCAAATTTCAAGTTATATGACTGGACATACCAAAGATTGTGCCCTTTGAGGGCAATGCTCCAGCTTTTTGTCTTGAGATCTGGTGTATGATCAGGGAAATGAATGCCAATGCTTGCCTATGGATGGGAGTGAATCAACATGTGAGGGTCTTATAGGAAAGAGACTCACCCAGTTTTTCCGACTCCCATTGCATTGGCCACAAGAATACCAGATTTCCGTCCAGGGGTGGGAGTAAACAGCATGTGGCACATGCTGTAAATACCATCTAGTTGCTGTTCTTGAAGGGTCAAGGGAGCGATGTTCCCAGCCTTCCTCCAATCACTATTCTGTTGGAATTGGGGGTCCCATGATGTGTAGCGCTGCATTTTGTCGCACTCAGTGGCCAAGAAACCTAGTTGACAATCTGAACGTGGGCTGTTGAGCTCCAGACTGGCCTTGAGTGCTTCCAGATCCAGAATCTGTCTTGCTGGTCCCATCCCCAGATCTTCAGTTCCCCATGTAGCATTCAGAGCATCCATGCATTGATTTGCATTGTGGATGTTTCAAATGTCTTCGATCAAGTGTCCCTCAGCTGTCAGTTGAAATAGTTCCACACAGTATGCTTCCAGCTCTTTCAGCTGCTCCACTGTGGCAAGTTTCTTCAAGATGTTGAGCATGCTGGTGTTGAATTCTGCAAGGCACAGAGGTGAGTGAAGGTATCTGGCCTTGGCACTGCCATGCTCACTTGTACGGTCTATTGTGATAACGTGTTCATGGACCTTGATGTCGAGGATGGCGAACAACATGCCCATGAATCCCTTCATCTCCTCGATGCGCTTTTTGCGGTTGGCACTGGGGAAAAGTTGGGCATGAAGGGAGTAATCGTCGATGATCTGGGATGTGGTCTTGATCATGGGAACCGTGAGTTTTGATGGAGCATCTTCAAAGAGCTGTTGGAGTTCTGGGAAGCCGAAGCAAGGGAGCTGAGAGATGCTTTGTAATTCATGTGGGCATTGGAAGACATACTTTCGAATTTCTCCACTGCCTGCTTCTCCAGCCTCTCCAGGACTTTCTCCATTCTCTTGCTCTTGACAGTCAATCGATGCCAAGCAACTGAGAGCAATTGGTCCATGATCACCAAGACAGGCGAGGTGAGGATTTGGGTGTTCTGGCTTGAAGTCCGCAGGGATATCTCTGTACTGAAGAGCACATCAGCGACGTCCTGTGGACAAGTCCCTAGCGATGGAGGGCATGTGGCCATGCCCTCCTCCACATGATGGAATGGGGATGGAAGTCAGTCTTGATCAACACGTTTTCGATGGCCATGAATCCCCAGACACGATCCCACATCTTCTTCCAGGTGGCAGTCCAGATCTTCACTGCACCCTTCAAGTCAGCTGGAGGATGTGCCATCAAATCCCAAACCGCTTGTGCATTTTTATTCAATGCAGAGTTGAAGAGTCTCAAGACAGCATTTTTCTGAGCCATATCCCAACCAATATACCGGGGAAGAGAAGCGACGTCCTCTGGAAAGAGGCCAGAATGGACATCAGTAGCGTTACACCATATTGTTGAGTTCCATGGCGGTTTGTCCTCCTGTGGCCTTTCGAGGTTGATTGGGAGGATCCAGAAGTGGATCATAAGGGCAGAGAGCTGCATGAGAGGCATGTCGATTGATGGTCCAGATGGTTGTGGAAGTGCAGAGTTGGGCAATCCAAGTTGCTTTATACCTTTCCAAGTCTTATCATTCATCCACACCCTCATGTCATTCTGAACCGCATTGTAACATGTTGTACTGCATCATATACACAACCGATCTGCCATCAGCACATCACACACTCCACAACTCTCAGTGCAGCGCTATGTGTGTGGCCAGTTTGTGCATGGAATATGAAATGATTAATAGAGTTGTACACACAGACTCAGTCTCTAACTTGAGAACTAATAACATTGTAACTCTTTACCTGTATGCATGGACTATAACACGGAGAGTACAGTCAGTTATACGAAAGTTAAAAACAACAAAAGGGATATCACCTCAGTCTCTAACTTGAGAACTGAGGGAAAGGGAAAAAACCTAGCGCCCTGTGCCATTTATACAACGAGTACTAATATCGCTTGCAATCGCGACACATGGTCGTCGGCAAGGGTTAATGCATAGAACAGAAAGAGTAGGCAGAAAAGGGTATCAGCAGTGATCCCATCAACACCGCATCAGACAAACTAATAAGGTAAATAGATCGTCGTTAACCACAATGATTTCCAACAGAATACATGAGGAGTCCATAATGAGGTGCATCATGGCATACACATGTTCTCGAAACAACTTCATTCACGACACTGCATGCATTCCCTTCAGGACATATTTCCCTTTTATTTTGCCTTCATCATCTTGGTACACTGTGGACATACTAGAGTAATAGAATAAGTATTTTGTTGTTTTGAGTGCTGGCCTGAATGTAACTCATGTTGACATGTGACCTGTTAATGCCTTGAATCTGTCACGTGACCCAGCCACATATCCTTCCTTCAACTCACCAACCCCAGAGAAGCGTTCCATGCTTCATGAGTCTCAGTGCAGTGTTTTTAGCCACCTGCATGTGTGTGTCTGGAATGCATAAGAAGCCTATCATGCATTGCATCATCCAATGCACATGTTCTTCAAACAATGCCATCTATCACACTGTCTTTCCATCCCTCCAGGGCATGATATGGTTCTCTGACATCATTTGCATTATTTGTATGGTTTTGCATTGCCCTCATGGTCAGAGCATGCTGAGCCATCCATGGTGGTGTCGTCTGTATGTACTTAGGAATGTGCTTATGGCTCTCAACAGACTGGAACATGCCCATAACACATCTCAATCCTTTGCCATGGCACTCTGAAAAATCAGGAGAATGTTGATGTCCAAGCATGCCCATGACGGTTCTGTACAGTGAGTGGTAATGTATGGAATGGTTATCTCAGACCTTGGAAAATCTCCCAAGATGGCAAGAACTTTGATATTTCTCCTGTTTTCCATCCATGCTGACATTGTCTTAGTGGTGTGTCGGCTGAATGTATCGATTCTTTGGTTTCAATTTCACATGTGAACCACCCCTCAACCCAGACATTCCCCAACCATTTCCAAGCTCCTTAGTGTTAGCTTGTTCCATGTCCTCGTTGTGCATGTATCTACAATGCCTATGTGGGTAGTGATGTAAGTTGTCCATGATGGGACCCAGGGAAAGGATATAATGATGGCTCATACCTTCCCTTTGCTTGACCCTAACCCTAACCCTACACTGTTGTTAAACCACTTCTCAGCTTCACCTCGTCTTCATCCTATTGACCATGGCCAACTCAACTGATTACAACAGTGCCAATGATCTGCTTCCTTTCAAGGACTACAACATCAAAGACTTTACCCGAGAATGTCGCCACCTCTTCCAGCTACGCGATGGAGAGGCTGAGGATGAAGGCAGCTACCATCAGGGATTCATTGTCAGGATCCGGACCCCAGCTGGGAGTGGCCGGAGGGCGAGACTGGGTGTGGAAGCTGGGGTACTCTCCCCAGGTGCTAACTCCTCGAAGTCGCTGAGGGGACTGGCCTCAGCCTTCACAGGGAATGAGCTGAGAAGAAGGGTAAGCTTCTCAGCCCCCTGTGAGGCCGACACAAAAGGACCCTAGGAACTATACAGTTCCCACTTGCTGCCGACTTCCCATAATGGGTGTGACCCGTGGGAAAGTTCTGGGCGAGCTGCTCACCCAGAATGTTCCCACGGTTGTGGCTGTACATTTCTGGGCAAGTCGCTCGCCCAGAACGTTCCCACGGGTTCGCGCGCGTGCATCATTATGTGGAACAGTGGGGGGAGGGATAAGGGGAATGGGGAAATGTGGAGAGA
This sequence comes from Cantharellus anzutake, assembly GCF_015039405.1. Lineage (NCBI taxonomy): Eukaryota > Fungi > Basidiomycota > Agaricomycetes > Cantharellales > Hydnaceae > Cantharellus > Cantharellus anzutake. Next base: position 5,247 of record NW_024067133.1, on the reverse strand, counting down.
GGGTGGTTAGGGAAAGGGTGAGGGTGTCTGAGGGTGAGTGGGGTCAAGGGCTGTGCCCTGACATTCATGTGCTTGGCACACTTTGCAATCAGTGGCCGACATCCAAATCACCACCATCAGGCACATGTGGATGCTCTCTGCTATGCGCCTGCCAATGACACCATTTTCACACTCACCCGTGACTTTGACTCCTTGGTGTGCTGGACAAACACCCTTGCACATATTAAGGCACATCTTTATGTTCACCCCATACCACCGTTTAAACACACAATGGATCATTCTTTACATCTGTCAAAGAGGGTTCTTCTCCAGGGCACATGTGGTTTGTTCTTACCTGTCAACTCCTTCATGCTGACACATGGAAATAGGATGCTCCCATTCACATAGAGCTTCACAAGATTCCCAACATTGGCCTTGGAAATCTTGCAGAATGCACCTCCATCCATCTCTTCTTCCCAATGCTGATGTCTGAGGATTGTCATGGGGTATCTGTCAGGTCACAGTCCATGTATGTAGGGGGTCACATGACCCAGGGAGGTCACTATCGTCCTACCCACTGTGAATCATACATATTTGATACTCACAGCTGGGTTCTAGGACACCCACCTTACAGTATCTCTATCTCAGGTGGAAATGAAGATGGTCTATGATACCATCGTACAGCCAGCGGCAATTACGATAGCTCCAAGAGCTATTCCGGACACAGACCACTTCTGGTGGCCACGCATTTGGATCTGTGATTATCACTGCACCAGATGTCCCCCAATTTGGCATCGAAGTCCGCCACCTGCTTGGACAGCAGCCTTGGGGCCAACAAGCATTCTTCCTCACCAATGTTTGTGGGCACAAGGATGCCAGCTGTCATGATGCACAACCTCAGAACAAACCAGATGAGGTCTTCATCACACATTCGGAGCATGAACTGGCCAGGATGACAGCAGGACTTGATCTCGATATGCTGAGCAGTATGGATTCAGAGGAGGAAAGTTGCTATGTCGACATCGGGATTGAAGTGACAGTTCCAGGACATACAGTCTGTTGGCAGACTGATGGGCATGAACACATGGTTCAGATGATCATTCCAGGCTGGATGGAGAGGGAATGCCACCATCGCACGCAGTGGGGATATGACCGGTATCGACAGGATCTCCTTGCCCAGTTCACAGACATCTCAGGGTTCCGGCTTGAAGTAAGATGAGTCCCCTTTTTGTCATATCCATTCCTGGCCATCGACTTCCGGTCCCTCTGTTCCCTCCGGTCTAACTCCGCTCCTCCTTCACTAACCTCGGAACCCCCATATTCCGCAATCCTCTCGGCACCCCTCAATGGTCACCACCCCCTCATTTCAACTTATTACCTACGCCTCCCTAAGTATGGAGCCCCAAAGACTTCCGGACAGCTCCAACATCCGCTAGCACACCCCTGCCTCCGCTGGGCAATACAATCGCCTGCCCTGCAGAGCCCACTTCGGGCTTATCCCTCCTTTCCGTTAACCCCGCGACCCGACTCGTCGGTAATATTCAGTCGGCTAATGATTAACCCCATTAGCTCCGCTCCATTCGGCTCCACCAATTGCGGACCCGCCTTCGCTGTAACCATATATATATCCCGCTTGTACATAGGTTACACTCCAGTAATAAAATCAACTAGAGTTACCCCCCTAGGTTCTAATTGCCAGTCAGTAAGTTAGGGCACGGACATGTCACTAGGCACAGCACTCTTGGCAGAAGTCGCTGAGGCCGAAGCCCTCCATTATGGAGACATTCCTTCGTCTCGAATCTGGTCTCTGACACTTTTGGCCAAGTTACGTTCCTGACTGGACTTATCTTCACAGCCTGTAGCTTGGCACAACACTCACAGCATAACATATCTTAACGTCTATCACACAGAGAAACAGCTCACCTACCAGCTCGCTGGGAGGTCAGTCACCAAGGAACTTGGTGCAGATGTTATCCTCAACTCAAAGGCTCCTGATGGGGGATCAAAATGGTTCCAAGGGATGTATTCGTTGTATGGAGAAGCAGCCCAGAAGAAGTTTTCAGGTGCAGCCCACTTCGAAGCATGGCTTCCCATTTGGCATGTCCACTCTGTGCTCTGCACACTCCCTCTACAGTCTCTGCTCTGGGCCACGTTGGTCATTCCAGCGGATATTCTGTGGTGAGTATGACCCTTTGTTATGCACCTGGATAAATTGGATGAGACCTTTGTCCTCATGTGTTCAGGGAATTCAAAACAATTCCGTCTGCTTGCTCTGAACTGGATATGCGAGTGGCAGCAGGACAGTGGTAGGGAGCCTTGCATCCAAGGAGATGTCCTTGGCTTTGAGGGCAGCAGCACTGTGGATGATGAACGCCCTCAACAGTCGGCCAAAAGACGACCCCACATTCAAGGCCCTGGCAGACTATGTGCTTCCACACATGGAAGATGTAGCCTCAGAGCATCTCTTCACTGACATGCCGGAACTACTCCCAGACACGTTCACCGACAGGGCAGCCAGGGATCATGGGCGGGAGCCAGAAGAGGGGAGGAAGGTGATGGCAACGAAATCGAACGGTTCAGTTACATGCCATTCGGCATGTTCATGACTCGGGCTCTGGTGCTCCAGCCTGAGACTGATTGTCCTCGATTGGAATATTCCCCATGGCGATGCATATCCAGGGATCATTGGCCATTTTTACTCAAGTATGACCTTCAGACACTCTGCCTAAAGACCTCAAAGATTCAGCTGATTGCTGAGAGGCACCCTGACCACGTTCCATGGAGCACATGCCCTACAGGACTCATCGAGGAGCCACTGATCCATGGAGGTGCCGATGACTCTTTCAATCTTGATGATCTGAGGGAAGCACTTCTTGGAGGTGGATATGACCATGTCAATGATCTCCCTTGGGCACAGCAAACGACTGCAGAAACAAAGGAGATGGGGGAGATGCTGAAGGAAATTTGGTGGTCATTTCCACGAGATTTATTGGTCAAGGCACCAGGGGTCAAGGGTGGTAGAGGAGCACACATCTGACTTGGAAAGACTGAAAGAGAGGAGGCAACATTGGAGATATTCGAAGACCTGGATCTTGCACATGTGTTCATGCACTGCAAAGTGCGAGAATGCAGCACCACAGAGTGGAGGCACAATGTTGGGATTTTCTTCCTTGACAAGGGCACTGTGGCGCCTGCATCAGCAACAGGGTAGAAGGGAATGGCATATTGGACATCATGGGGACTGTTCAAAGAGGACAGCAAGGTCAGTGCCAGGTTGGTCCAATAAGATCCAGGGAGAGATAGTGTGGTGGTTGGACACTCTTGCTTGGCTTCCTCTTGCGGAACCTGACTGACCATGGACTACTCGCAGCCGGGCACATGGCACTCTTTATCCCTTAGATGCACCTGCCTCTACATCTGTGCCCATTATCTTGTTGCATCCATGCAAGCGATCGAGGAACATTCAGTGGATCCGCCCATGCAGAAGTGAAAGATCAGAACAGGTGCAGTGGATGATGATGGTTCAGACACTTAGCTTTACTAACCAATGACAACTGTTAGAGATGGGCGGATTCAGACGACTCCAGAGTGGAATCGGAGACTTAGCGTGGAGGGACCTTTGCCTCAGCGACTCAAGCGGAGCGCTGTGCCATTGCTGTTTGTCCATTTGGTCCTTAATTTCACAGTAGGTGAGCAGGAAGTCTCTAGAGGGCATTTCAGGTCGATTTCGGACTGAACCCACGAGTATGTACAAGCGCCGATATATATAATGGAAGGGGCAAAAGCACAAGGAAACAAAGGGGAACCGAATCAGAACGAAGACGTCCGAACGGGAACAAAGGGTAGAAGAAGCGGAGCGGTACCGAAGGTCATAAGGTAGGACCTGTGATACTTCCAAAAGGAGGTAGGGAGGGCAAGGCCCAGAGGGGCAGGAGGATGAGGAGAAGTGGGGGTGATGACTAACTGGCTAGAATGGGAAGAAGCAGTAGTCCAAATAGGGATGAGGGGTAAATGCGAGAAATACATTACAGGTGGCGAAAGTGCCGAAGGCGATCCGCGAAGCTCAGAGGTTGCGGAGGTTATGGAGGTTACGGAGGTGGGGTTGAAAGTCCGAGGGATATTGGCAATGGTGTTTACGTAGTATGAGGTCACCAATGCAATGGACTAAGACCGAGGTGGAGTCAAAGTCCGAGGTCGGGACTATGACGGAGGCTCGGAGTGAAGATACGATCGGCGTCCGTGTAGGAAGTACGGGACAGCGGCGGAAGGTTGTAACTTGGCGGAAGGGTGGTGGAGGAGTACCAGAGGGAGGAGAGAGGGGAAAGGTAAGGGGGAATGAGTGGCGGAGAGGAGGGTTGTCAGGTCCGAAGGCGAGTATCGGAGCGGACGGGGGAAGCGTAGGAGGATTATGGGAGGGTGGAGGCGTTGCGGAGGGGGAGTGGAGTAGGAGGAGGAGGAGTAGAGGTGGCGTGGGGGGTAAGGAGGAGGTGTGTTGCCAAGACCGAAGGTGAGTATCGGAACGGCAGCGGTAGGTTATGACTCCGGAGGTGAAGAGGGTGGAGGTCCGGAAGTCAGGTCAGGGTCGGGTATGCATGGATATGACAACAACGTTATGTCAGTAAACCCGGTCCCTTGCCTAGTCTCCTATGTGTATATATGACAAATAATAACAAATAATAAATAATAAATAATAAATGATAAATGATACTGGATCTACGAATGCCAAGGGATCTAACTCCCCTCCTGATGTCTGATGAATATGTGGACACGTGACATGTTAAAGAGTTGAACTTGTCAGGTGCCAATCTCACTGATGGAATTGCAAAATGATGGAACCTATGAATAAGTATCTCAGCTGATGCATGGCAATATTTGCTTCCACAGATACTGAGTATCTCAACTGGTGCATGGCAAACCCCAATATTATGAATAGTTCTCAGTCCTCAGTCCATGGTAGTTGGCCTCACAACTCCGCTTTCTCTTGATATTTATTGAATCAAAATTTCGGGATCACCTGACAAGACCATTTCCCATCACCAAATATGTCTGTGGGCTGTGTCATATCCATCCCTGGCCATCGACTTCTGGTCCCTCCGATCCCTCCGGTCTACCTCCACTCCTTCACTAACCTCGGAGCTCCTGTATTCCGCAATCCTCTCGGTACCCCTCGATGGTCACCACCCCCTCCTTTCAATTTATTACCTATGCCTCCCTAAGTACGGAGCCCCGAAGACTTCCGGACAGCTCCGACGTCCGCTAGTGCACTCC